>NW_027432742.1:0-53793 GCF_044706935.1 Curcuma longa
TACAGGAGGAAATAGAATCATTTTTTATTTTAAATTAGTAAAAAAGAATTAATTCAATCTAAAAATCGTCGTATTTTAACAAGTCCGAGTATAAAGAAGATAATAAGTATATCATAGATAATAAACACTAATTTTTAAAAAAATTACTCATTGGCAATTTTTAAAATAACAGATGTCATTCTATTAAACACCCACTAAATTAATAGAAAAAAACGACAACAATTTATATATTCTAAAGATATTACTCTACTTGTAAAGTTCTAGAAATATGTATATATATATTGCACGTTATATTCGGTTAACATCTAATATAAAATATTTTTTAATTTTTAATTTTTAATTTTTAATTTTTAATTTTTAATTTAAATATTAAATTCTAAATTTTAAATCTTAAATTATAAATAAAAAAATTAAAATATATGTTTTATATTAGATATTCACGGAATATATAACATCATATATATATATATATATATATATATATATATATATATATATATATATATATATAATATCATATCATATTGCATAGAATATTTAATATTAATTTTTTTAATTTAAAATTTAAATTTTATAATTTAAAATTTTATCTAAATGAAATAAAAATAATATATATATATATATTAAATATTGTATATATAGAGAAAAAAAAGATATGAAATATGTTGCATATCCTATGAGTATTTAGTCCAATTTTTTTATTTTTTATTTTTATTTTATTTTACTTAAATATTATACCATAAATCCATAATCTTAAATCATAAATCTTTTAAAAATTAAAAAAATTATACTAGTAGCTCACAATATGTATAATATATAATGGAGAATATATCATTATTTATATATAAAGAAAGAATTATTATGTTTTATGTTTTTTCGTGTGTGATACTTATCCCCGATTGAATGGGTGGAGTGTCCAAATTACTTTTAGATCTCCTGATTCATTTTAACACACATTTAGTCGTAGATGCTACACATATGAAAAAACGTGTAATCTATCAATTTTACATATGTGTATATATAGGGGTGGGTGTTATGCTGCACATGTAAATCCGATGGAATCTATATATATTTTTATAACAGTATGATATTGTCCATTTTAAGTTCAAATCCTCATGGTTTTATTTTTTGGTTCAATCCAAAAGATCTCATACCAAAAAAATATTTTTTTTATCTTTAACGACCCCAACGAACTCCTTATTAGGAGTCTGTTAATCATTCCTTTATTTTTTTTTAGGATCTTCGTATGGTTCCACATAAACCTAACTTTGATATCACTTCTAAGTCCGATGGAATCCATGCATCATTTTCATGTATTTTTAATGTGGAACTTTGATTGTATCACAATAATCTACCCCTTAAATAAAGGATCATTGGAAGCCCTCCTTAATGGTTCCAATATACTCCTTATACTCTGAATTCCAACGAACACACTCCTTTAATGGTCCCAAACGACTCTTTATTAAGAGTTCTCAATCATTCTTTTATTTTTTTTAAAGACTTATCACTTGTAAAATTCAATGAAATTTATATATATCTTCACATAATATGATATTGTCTACTTTAAACATAAATTTTTATGATTTAATTTTTATATTATATTAAAAGATTTCATATCAATATAAATATTTTTATTTTATAATTTTTTAAATATATTTTTAATATAAAATTTTAATTGTATCCTAATAGTATGTTGAACATATGATGTGCACATTTGATTGTGCAAGATATCCGAAAATGATTTGTGTACCTAATATGTATTCTATCATTAATGATTGATCAGTCTCATGGTCATTTTAACAGTCTCACCGACCACCAGGGTAAATCGGGAAGTGCATACGGCGGTCAATCCAGATGCCCAGTATCTTTTGATTGTGTTTTCCATTTGGAAGAAAATTATTGCAAATACGTCGTAGTTGAAGATGATTTGTGTCACAACTAGATATCCTACCGTTGTATCATTATCCCGGGGATTATCATTAATGAATGATACATACAAGATGAGGATAAGATAATTTTTTATTTATATTTAATATTATGATCTAATCTATTAATTTTGAAGATAAAATTTTAAATAATTTTATATATATAAAAAAGCGTGATTGCTGTACCAGAGTGTGGTTTCCGTCCGAGGGGAGGGGCCAACAAAAATGTGGTTTCAGAGGCAACGAACTTAATCTGGATGCTAAATCCACCGAAATTTACGTTCGCCATTTCACCCAAGCACTTCTTACCACACGATCTCCTCTGTGTTTGTGTTAGAGAGAAGAGATAGATTTGGGTTCGGGGACGTGGAATGTACAATTAAATTATGAAAAAAACGCGAACGTGGTTTTTCTTTAACCTCCTCCCTCTCCTCTATTTCTTCCCCTTTTCTGCAGACTGACGTCACGGCCCTTGACCTATCTGTCGCCCTAAAAACTCGTGGCTCAGAACGCGCCTCTCTCTCTCTCTCTCTCTCTCTCTCTGTTTGCGAGAAGCATAGTGGCAGTGACATGAGATCGGAGCACCTGCGGGAGTCGGAGCTAATGGCAGGGACGGCGACTGGGCAGCGAACCGACGGCGATGTCTGACGCCACGTATCCCCCTATTTAATCTCTTCGGGACGGCCGCCGCACCTTCGGAGAGCCTCCTGCAGCCCCCGGAGGAAGGGGCGCCGGCAGGAGGCGTGGAGGAGAAAGCGGCGATGTGGGAGATGGTAGTCCCAGATGCTGCTCCGACGACGGAGCCCGAAGATGGAGAAAAGGTGAGCATAGAAGTTTCTGAGCTGTTTCCCTCTTGTCTTAGTTCCTTTTGCTTGTGGCTGCCTAGGATCCATTCTGTTCGACTTCTATCATTTTGAAAGATGAATCCTTTCTCAGCGGTGGGTATTAGGTTTTGTGGTGGTTTATTATTGAAATGTTCTTAGTAAAAAATTTTGTCTTGATCGCTGAAATTTTCGACTGGATGGCCCTCGATTAGCTAGGGATTTTGAATTGTTGTATTCCTGTTCCAATGCGTGCCTGATTTTTCAAGCTGCCTTTTGTTCGTGTTGTTTGAGCATAGTTATGAGGCAGGACAGCTCTGAATGAGGAATTATACTAGATAACAAGAAAATGCACTTTAGGCCTTACTGGAAATATGCTATCTAATCCAGGATTTGGTAGCTTATCTTGTTAAAGTTGTTTAAGTGTAGAAAGTTTGAACTTTTATGTCTAAGGGCGGTTGCCAATATCCTTCTCCCAAAGAACAGACCTAATAATGTTCCTGATGATCTTAGGTACTTCTTCAGCTAGTCACCTGTAAGATGGCACAATACACAGATTGATCAGATAGGTTAGATCATCATGGTTCAACATTCATTTGTTTGTCATGAGTATTAGTTAAAGGTACTGAAGGCGCATCGAAGTCATTAGCTTTTTTATTTTTATTTGTGCTCTTCTAGACAAGAAAGAATATCAGCATCAGCTTCTCCAGGATAGGTATATACTTGATCAATTGGCTTTAATAGTTCCACTAATTTTGACGAGACACTCAACTGCACCATCAAAGTAATTGATGCTAAAATGATTATAATTGGTGAATCAAGATAACGTAAAAGTCGAGAACTTTGACATATGCATAATTTCAGATGATCTGGTAAGGTTTCAAAGATTAGTGATGGGTGTAGGTAGATGTGTAAAATGGGTCAGGCCACCCACAGCACAACATGCTCGGCCTATAACACCTAGCAGGTCCGGGCTAGGTGCTGGGTTGCATCCTCCAAGCTGAGTTTGCCCTAATTTTTTATTTATAAAATAATAATATTGTTATCAATATTAATATTTTGAATAGCATTTAATAACAATATCAAATTTTATTTTACTAACATTTAATTTTAAATTTTAAATATCTTTACTGTTTTTTATACTTTTTTAAAATAAAAATATGAATTTCAGTAGCGGTATTTTAGTTAATCAAATTTTATAAAAAATCTAATTTTTAGAACTTTTTTATTTTTATTATTTTTTATTTAAATTGTTGGGCACATGGGTCCATGCTTGGGTCGACACAAATGGGCACAGTTCACTCAGGCCCAAGCTCATGTAGAGCCATATTCTGGGTCATGCCGGACATGACCATTTGGAGTCGGTAAAGGGCCAAACTAAGCACACATCAGGCTTGTCCTCCTAGTTCTAAAGATTATGTTTTTAATCCATAAATGTTGATTCATATGGTTATGATTCCAAACGGAGGTCTTTTCATAGATGCACTTGAACCATGAGGTGTTTCATTGTTTTTGTCAAGGAATTTCTTGAATATAGAAATTCTTGATAACACTTTTAGTTCTTTTTTTTTTTTACAATTGTTCTTGTACCATCCAGCCAATAATGTGTCGTTCCCCATTTGCTTACTACTTTAGGGGAAGTGATGAGGATGAATAAAAGAAAATTTGTTTAAAAGCTTTATTATGTCTCTTTATATAATACAAAATATAGAAGATATTGTGTTTATATTCCCATTTGTTCATGTTATTTGTAGATATATTTTGTTATAAGATTGTAAAAGAATAAACTGAAGACTTGAATTGTTGAGAGAAATTTTGAAAACTCAAAATTATAAGTTAAGTAGAACTGATAATATATGAAATATAGCTTCAACAAAATTAATGAATGTTCTCAATTGTGCATGATTTTTGTTATTCACATTCTGCTAAAGGTTTCCTAACAGTGTTTGCTACTTTGATCCTCTTGTGAATCTTCTTGACCCATAAAAAGTACGAATAATCCAACTAAATTGTAAGAAAAGAAGAGGCACCAGGAAGCTGTTTTGGGAGAAAAAAATCATGGGAACTCATTCATCAGACACATTCATTACAAAGTATTTTGAATTTACTTAACAAAGCATGTTCAATAAACTTAATGGCTAAATTTTCTCTTAGAAATATCATATATGAGTAAAATTCACATAACATATTTCTGTCTTGATTAATGTTTCCTTTAATTGTGTATGTGCATTTAGTATGTTATTTATTGGATTTCTTCAGGATTCATGCAAAGAAGTAAAAGTTAGGGAAGTCAACAACGCTAAGGTGATTGTCCCTGATGAAGGAAATCAGGATGTTCCAATTAATTCCACTGGTGTGAACAGCAACGATGAGAACAACCATAAAGAATCAACTGAACTAGGCAAAGCAGTGTTTGATTCCAAACTTGTGGATCACAATTCTGATGCTGAAGGTTCTGAACATGAGAAGGTCCTCAAGAAGTCAGATAAACTTCTGCCATGTCCTCGCTGTGACAGTATGGATACAAAATTCTGTTACTATAACAACTACAATTTTAATCAACCTAGACACTTCTGTAAGAATTGTCAGAGATATTGGACTGCTGGGGGAGCTATGAGGAATGTTCCTGTTGGTGCTGGGAGGCGTAAAAGTAAGCAATCTGTATTGCAGCACCGTCAAATAATAATGCTGGAAGATGGATTCCAATCTCGTCAACTTGAAACCCCCGATTTGACTCATCATCAGATTCCTCCTGACAGGGCTTCTGCTCCTGCAAGATCTTTTAATGGAGAAGGAACTATCCTTGAGTATGGAACAAAATTACCTCTTTGTGAAAACAGGGAAGGGCTGTCATGTTCATCATCCATAACCATCCCAAGTTTTTTAGAAAATGGATTAGCAGGTAAATTGATCCCCGTTGTACAAAATGGTACGCTGGGCTATGGCTCTGGAATTCCACCAATGCCTCAGTTTCCATGTCACACTCTGGCTCCTTGGGCATACCCTTGGAATCTAGGATGGACAAATATTGCTCCAGTGCTGTCTGGTGGACACACGCCAGAATTTGTCCCTGGGCCTGTGAATATGAATCCAAATGTGCCCTGGAGTTCCCCAACTATGCCACCAACAGCACCCTTTTGTCCACCAATTCCTTTACCTTCCATCTGGGGATGCACATACAACTGGCCTAATGGAGCATGGAATTTGCCATGGCTCGGGTTCAATAATCTGATTTGTGGACCATCATCCCCAAACAATAATGGGTTTTCAGATTATGGTTCTCCAACCCTAGGGAAGCATTCTAGAGATGCCAGTTTACATGTCGAAGAGAAGTCAGAGAAGTCAATATTGATTCCTAAAACCCTTAGGATAGATGATCCAAATGAGGCGGCAAAGAGTTCAATATGGACCACTCTTGGAATTAAGCCAGAAGTTGGCATTTTCAAACCATTCAGATCCAAGTCTGCAAACAAAGGTCAGACATCAGATGCTGCACAGGTATTGCAGGCAAATCCTGCTGCTTTATCGCGATCTCAGTCCTTTCAGGAAAGCTCATAAGATACAAACAGTGCTTAGCAGTAATTTGGGTAAGTAGTTGTATTTACAGATGGAAAAAAGTTGTGCGTTGTTTAAGAATGCATAAGCTGCTTAGTCTTGTGGCTTCAATATATCAACTTGATCTATTCGTATGTTCAAATATACAGCTGGTGTCTAGGATGAAGCTGGATTTTTAGGAGCAAACCTTCCATAAAGATCCAATTGAAGTTGCCAACTTGTCAAGAATTTACTTTAGTCCAAAATTTTTTGTCATACACAGTATGAGAATGATAGTGCCAGTCTTTTTCTTGAGAAATGTTATTATACATTTGCATCGCCTGATGCAAGAAAATGCCTGCTCCTGCATGTTACTGGTAGAATGCATGCTAATCAAGATTGGTAGATTGAACTTGCAATTAATTATAAAAACCAGAGGAAAATCATACTTTGAGCAAGGAAAGGTGTGCATCATTATACCTCATCCTTCAACAGCATCTTGTTCCTCTCAGATTTTGTGGGGCTTTGACATTGTGAAGGTGATAACTGGAGTTTGTATGTACCCTATCAATACTATTTTCACTGAACTTGATGATCAATTAGTTTCTTCTTCACTGAAATGTGTCTATAATGGCATTACTTTCACAATGTTACAATTGCATTCCTTTGCTATCATCATTAGAATTCACAGTCGATCAACATCGTCAATTTATCATGAATGCAATCACTTTTGAATTTCCTATAATAGCTTTGTTGAAACATTGATCCTCATTTATCTGTAATCTACTTCTCTGGAAATTAATCCTCTTTTTCTTTAGTGCCTATACAACTGGCAGTGACTGTATGAGAGAATAAAGAAAGAATTATGGGATAGACTTTTTGGTAGTCCGATTACAGGTCGAGAATAGAAAAGGATTAATGTTAGTTAATAGCTAATGATCTCTTAACTGTAATACTTTCAACCTCGATGTGGACTGCAAACCCAGTGAAGTATGTGCGATACGATACAAAAGCATTTCCAAACCATGTTTTGGTAACTTTTAATTGTTATACCTATGATATTAGAAGGCTTTCACAAGGACGAGGAGGAAGAGCAGGCGGGCGGCGGCTGTCGCCCTGGCGAACGGCTGTCGTTCTCCAGCCTGGCGAATCTCCACCGGCTCTCTTCTTCATGTGATCTCCGCCGGTGTCGCCTAGCAGCATCTTCCTTCAGCTGCAACTTCGTTGATCCCGCATCAAAAGAGAAGCTTTTGAATCGCGGCGAGTCGTGATTCCCTAAGCGAGAGCAAGCTACGACGACGGCCAGTGGGGCAAATACCCGTCGCCTGCGCGTGTGTCAACCGCGGCGTCTTTGAGTCACAACGTGGTGAACGAAGATCATTGTCTTTGGTGTGAATTCCATAGTGCTATAGTAAGATTATACACATGCATCATAAATCTATATAATAACATAAAAATGGCGCTACCTGATGACTTAATCACAGTAACCTTTATTATCTCGAACTCAGGCTGATATTCGAAGTATTTCTCCTTCGGAGAGTAGGAAAAAAAATCCAAATTGACCATCCATTTTACTATAAAAATGTTAATGCACTGTATATTTTTTTTTCCTGATTAATCTTAAAAGTAACTGATCCGATCTTATAAAAAAAATTTATCGACCATCAAAGTAAATTTAAGAAGCGCAAATGAGTCTTAACGGACAGTCCAACATCACGAGTGATTCAAATACCACAAATGTATAAAGTGTCATGCGTAGAAAATGAATCCTTGTTGTATGAGAGACCGCTTTACCGCTTAGTATCGCACCAAGCCCAGGGCTATTAACATGTTATACATGCTGGTATAATTACTTGTTAATTACATCACCTTTTTTGTAATTTATCTTCCAACTATTACTATTCCTACTAATTATTCTCTAGTTGCTCTTTATTGTTTCGATATTTTTTTGAACCCCGTATGAGCAAGGTTCAATATTATCTATTTTACGCACTCAAGTTTTAAATTTTCAAAAAACAAGTAGTATTTTTTTCATCATACCCCTCTTTTCTTTTCACGTTTAAATTTTACTCTACCCATTTAAAAATTCACTATTTTCAATTTACACTAACAAATTCAAATACGAAGAGAAACTGATGAATGGATCTAGAAAACTCCGAATCACTTCAAATCAAAACTAACATATTCTTGCAAACATCTTTAATGCATCTATGTCCTCACTAATGAATTTATAAAAGCTTAATAAAATTTATTACAAGTTCATTATAAGGTATACAACAATGACTCACTAACCAACATCACCAATAAATTTTTAAGATTCTCCTGATTTAAAAAATATCAAACTTTTAAATTTTTGAATGGTATAAATTCTTCAATCAGTTTCAAACAAAACTGACTGATAGACCCAAAAAATTTCTGAATCATTTCAAATCAAAATCAATATACTTCTGAAAGTTTTTCTTAATGTATCAATGTCCTTAGATCTAAATTTGATAGTGCAAATTGAGAATAATAAATTTTTAAACTTAACACTTGATAAAATTTTTGACAAACTATAAGACATATGACAATAATATTCATTAATCAATGCCACCAATGAATTTTTAAGACTTCTCTGATTCAAAAAATATTAAATTTTTAAATAATATTTGATGCATGAGTCAATTTATCCGAATGTGAATGATAAATTTAGAGATTTCTAACTCACTGTAAATCAAAATAATATACTCCTTAAAAATCTTTTTAATGCATTCATATCTTCATATGTAAATTCAACCACGTAGATTAAGAACAATGAAGTTTTGAATCGGTTAATAAAAATTTGAATGTGGAAAGGAAAAAACAATTGAAATACTGAATTGCTCCCATCTATATTTAATCGAGGTGAGCGTCCAGAGCCTCAGTTCAAGTCATCAAATTGCTTCAAGATAGGCTACACGACTGAATCAAAGGTTTATAGGTATAATGAACATCTACTACATAAACACATACGAGTTTCTTTTGTGTATCAGCAGTTTAAAAATTTGTGTTGTAAGTTCCATCTCTATGCACTTGTAGAGCTTTTGGAATGACAGTAATATTGTTTTTTTCTAAATCTAACTTGTACACTTATCTTTAATACATCGACTTCTATATGCTTAATAATTAATATTGAATAGCATCCAACTTAACTCAACGAGCAAATTTATATCAAATAAATGGATATGCAATTATAACCTATTGGGGAAATGAAAAAGAATTCGTAGAGTTCCTCTAGTTTTCTACCAATGTCAGGTGCTTTCATCCGTTTTGCCCAATTTAGCGATGAACATATGATTGCTTGAATTGCTATTCTCAGATGGTCTTACAACAAATGTTGCCTGGAGCTGCTGCTGTTGTTGTTGGCCGCCAGTTCAGTTCGATAGGAATAGATATGAGGCCTAAAGATGATCAAAGTGACATATTTGCTGATTGACGACCATAAAATAAGAACATTTAAGAAGGTGACAATGTTGCATCATTCAGTATTGACGGTGCCTCCATTCGGTGCCAGCTCAAGATGGGCATTGTCTAAAACCATGCTTTCTTGTTGGGTGATTGGAGTGCTGGGTGAATCATTAGATGGGATGTTGATCCCTACAAACCCTATCGTAATGGCAACAGCTCCGAAGCACTCCAATAGGTTAGGCGCTTTGCCGGTGAGAGTATCCACGACTACAGCCATCGGGACTTGAACTGAGAGACCAGCAGTGGCGACCGTGGTTGTGGTTAAGTGCGTAGCCTTCACCCATAGGTAATCACTGAGCACATTATCCATTAAACCTGTGTCAGCAAAGTCAAGAGAAAAAGAAAAATGAGAGATTCAGAGTATAGAATAAACAACGCGTGTGTGCTAGTAATAGTATCAGTAAATGTTGATTCTCTGAATACAATCATATATATGGAGATTCTCAATTGGATCCATGGTTTACCATACTAGAAGAAGAAGAATGTGATAAGATGTCAAATTCTATTGCTTGTTAGATGAGGTTAAGACTTTAGAAAGAGACATACTGAAGGGAATTAAAAGAAACAGATGGAGAAGGGATGACAACAGAAAGCATTTCTCATCATATATATTTGGCTTCTATTTCTTCCCTAGAAATCCAAATCTTAAATGTAAACCAAGTAACTAAGAGGGTGTGGAACCTGTTTAATTTATTCCATTATTCAGAAATACTACAATTGTTACCAAATTTTTTATTACATAGGAAATAGTTTATGATAAAATGGATTACAAGCATAAACATCTACATTTTCATTTTTTCTATCTATAAAAAAAAATAGGCAACTTCAGTAAAGCTGAGTCAAAAATATATATCATCCTTCTTAACACATCAAAATAAAAAGGGTCATGACTTGAGTAATATGCATCAACTAACTCTTCTAAGAAAATTAAATCATTAGAAGCTGAAATGTTGAGTCTAAACAAGAGTTTCTCTTTCTTAAAAGGAAGTTTCTTTTTAATAGTCAGGTTTGAACAAAACAAAATAAAAGATGCTCATAAGCTAAGGAAACTGAAGCTTGGAGGATGAGAGTAAAATTTGCTGCAAACCTTTTCCAACAATAAGACCAAATTGCTGCCAGTTAAGCTTGTTAAATTGCTCCAATCGTGTGAGACATAAAAATAAAGCAACAGGCAGAAATATGACAAGATTAAATAGACCAATAAATCCAAGAAACTGTGCGGTGCTTGCTTGACCTTCTCCTTTTTCCTCATCAGGCAACTTTTTACGAACAAGTGTGATATAAATTGAATATAGTGCAGCTGAAAAGAGAGCCAAAATGTCTCCAAAAAGAGGATTTGCTGCAACTACATTGATTCCATTCTTCGAATCAGCTAGACTCACCATTATAGTTCCTCCCATGCAAAGCAGAACACCTGTTAGCTTCAGCCATGTGAATGTTTCTCCTAGGAAAGCTAAGGCAACCAAGAAAGTGAAAAGGCTTGATGTGCTGCTTAAAATAGTATTTGACTGCAAAATAATAAACACGATTAATATACCATTTTGACAAATAGAATAGAGAAAATTATAAAGAAAAATGATAGATAATGAATGGTGATATTTACTGTGACAGTAGTGTACTTGAGTGAGAGATTGAAGGTTAGTTGAGCAAAGAACCAAAAGGGGCAAATCAACAAGCTGACTATTGCAATGCGGGTACGAGTCCAACGTCCCTTTGAATCCACTTGTTTACTGTGATCATCAATGAGAACAATTGGCCCTTGCTCAAAGACTGATCCATTATGGTTATACAGTATGCTATCTGGATCTTGAATGCTGACAGCAATTTCTGATGTATTTTCCACCATGGCATGACTGACTACATGAGGATGAGCCTTATGATCACCATCTTGTAGAAGATTTACATTCTCCAGATCATTAGATTGCTGAAGATCAGGATTACTCTTCAATGTGAACCATGATTTAAATTTTTCACTTGAATTCTCAAAATACCGACCAATTTCAACGATAGGGATGTAAATTACAAATAATGAGTTGCAGATATAAGTGAGCAAGAAAGGAGAAACACCAGAGTCAACAACAGATTGTACTATATAGCTAGCAGCAATCCATATTGTGGCCACTGCAAAAATATATATCAATCCTAAAGTCCAACGCCATGAATCTGCCTTCATCCACTTTCGAACTGATTCACACAGCTGATCCATATCAGACTGACTCAGTTTATGCCATCTTCCTGGTAAAAGTCTGCATTGTTATATTTATAATGAACACTTCCACTGGTCTTTCTATTACCAATATTGATAATTATCAAAAGGAAAAAACAGAATAAACGTAATGTACAAACAATTACCACATTCTTTTTTGTCCAAAGTAAATTTGATTCCGAAAAGAATTGACACATTAAAGAAAATGATCGGATATATCCCTTTGCATTTTACATAATCATAATATAATAAAGGAATAGCTTCGGGAAGAATGTCCACCAACAAAGTCTTCATATATTGACAAATTGGCATGTTATGAAGTAAAATTTTGGCATACTAATCATATAATCTCTGCAGTATCTACCTGTGAACTACGTAGTTGAATTACTTGATCACTTAAAATATACAAAACAGCAACATCCAACCTTGAAGCAACCAGTGCCAGCAACCAATATTAAACTTTTTCCCTTGGTAAAATTGTTTCACTTTACATCTTAGACTCTAAAAGATCATTGCATTGTGTCATGGAACACTTTCTTGACCTGAAAAAGTTAAGCGAATGAGCAAGTGAAACAATTTTTAAAAGCTTGGGAGCTAAAATGATATAATTTGTGGATTTGGGCATGAAATAAAAAACGTAAACTCTAGAGACAAAGTTAAATTCTCTCTATCTCCAAACCCCAGCTTGCTTGACCCATTAAATATAGGGTTCCCTATCAATCATGATCAGCTTAATCAAATTGGTAGTTCACTTGAAAAGCAGGTTAAATCCAGCTTGAACACAATTCAAGTCCAAACTGAACCCAAAAAAATTGCAAAGGAATTCAACTAAGACCTGATAACCTTGTAGTGGTTCCCTAACCAAATTAAGTGGGTGCAACTATATCAGAAATATGATTGTTCGTGTTAATTAATGGTGTCAAAAATAGTCTTAACAGCATTTTTGTTATCCATTATGAGTTGTAGAATTGCATTCCCAATTTTTTGTGGCATCAATTAACCCAACTCCCACTAGGTGGTGCCCAATTAGTCTTAATCAGACAACCTTGTAACTAAGTTAATTAATTCCATGAATCACAACTCAAAGCAATCCTTTTGCACATTAGGAGTCCACATGCCCATTTTTTCCAAACTATATGAACTTCTGAAATTAAAGCACCGACATGCATTCTTCTCCTGTTGATGCATATTTAGAAGTGAATTCCAAAAATCTAAAATGACATTAGAGTATTGTCTTGTTCACCTACCCTGATATCCACATATTATCCTTTATCCTTTATATAAATTCAATGAAAAGAAAGAGTCAAATAATAGGAAACTGATCGAATTCAATTTTGTTTCAATAGTTAATGACGCTAATAGATTTTTTTCACAAAGAAAACATAATTAGTGCTTACACACAAAATCCTTACAAAATAAAGACACAGAAAGCACAATAACTACACCGCCAGTGATTGCCCTTACTACCTACAGCTGAATACATGAACTTAAATACTTGTATAAAAAAGAAAGATATAAAGAAATTAGTGACTCGTGGGCCTGAGTCTGTCCATAACAGGTACCTATACATGATCGTAGTTGTTCTCGCTGCCGTTAATATCAATAGTTATCCAGCATACTCAAGTAATAGCTTGTATACCAAAAAGATGCAATTTTCAGTATCTTTCTACACGAAATACGATGGAACGTTATCAATCGCACGAAACCCTTAAACTCATTCATCTACAAATTAAAACCAAGAAGAGTGCTGGAGCTTTACCTCCGATCTAACAAAATCTATGAGGTAAATCCAACAGCGATGACGGGACGGCAGACGATCAACAACAATTGAGGAGTGGCAATCGGCGGCTTCCCCTCCGGAGACGATGATAGATGACGATTAGCGATGATGGCAAGCGTGCGTCGCCGGAACAAGAACAAAAGTAGATGGTATTCGTCAATGAATCCAAAAAGATTCAGTAGAGATCGGAATGCAATCAGAAGAAGGCAGTCGAGGGCATCCGAAGAGATGAGTTCGGCGAAAAACGTCGCGAGATCGAACGGTTAAACTAGTTTAATGTAGAAATAATTATAAAATCGAACGGTTAATAATGTATCTCACTTTGCATCAACAATTCCTCAGATGCAAACTGGATAATAAAAAATAATGTTAATAAAACTAATTATAAAATCGAAAAAATAACAGAAATCTGAAATTTCCAAATGTTTTTTTAAACATTTTAAGCACAATTTAAGAAGATTTCAAGTTCTTTAAATTGGAATACAAAGTATTAAATAATTGTGAAAAACCATATCCTTAGCTAAATAATGAGATAAAAATCATCTCTTGGTGAAGTCGAGACAATATCCTCCTCGTGTCTAACAATAGTTTCTCAATTCACCCCTCACAGATGGTCATAGAATCGACCGTGTGGGATTATTGGGGTGACAAATTCCAATTTTTTTGCATATACTTTGAATTATTTTTACTAATTTCTAGAATTTTTTAATAATTATTATTTACCTATATATAGTTCTATTTTCAAGTATATACTTTAAATCTCTCTATTAATATATTTTCATATCTATAATGTCATAAGGGATGGAACTAAGAATTTCATATTAAAGACGAAATATATATATTTATGTTGAATGGGGTGGTCATATCGTTGTTCCTTTATTCACCTCTTATTCATCCTTTATTTCTATATTCCAATATCTCTTGTAATAAAAAACTTATTATGGAGAACTCAAATTCATGACGATGAACTTGTGTTCCCACATGATATTCAACCTATTATTTTCTTATGGATATCAACTGCTCCCCCTTCCTGTCAGGATAAGTTATATGAAATTAATCAAATATAATTTATGTGATATATATATTTCATCATATTAAAATATAATAATAATATTAATATTAAAGATGGCTCACAGATTACAAACTGAGAGCAAATTTCATCAGTGAAGAGATGACCATAGCAAAATCTACTTAGAAATAGACTGAATTCCTCATGCAGGAACGCACAAAAAAGGTATGAGCCCGCACTGCTCTTGCTTAATCTCTACTATAAACACCATTGAGACTAACATGAGCTTACACCACTACAAGTAACAATTCAGAACACTAAATTGGTATGATGGCTTCCATTTATTCATCCCTGAGCAATTACCAGGCTCTTCTCCTAGATATCCTGAAAGAACCATGGATTTATGCACTGAGGGAGTACTGAATTTGGAGGAGTTTGCTCTGAAGCATCATGGAAGATTTGGAACAGGAACTGGTACTTTGGGAGTATAATTGAAGGAAAGATCTCTGTTTGCAGCTAAAGCCATGAGCTCTGACTCCTCCATTCCTTTTGCAAGGCCAAGACTAGGGCATTTTTAAATTTCTTAATCTGTATTTTCTGAAGAAAAAAAATGTCAAAATCAGAAATCTGACAGCAGAAAATTTAGCTACTATAGGAAGAGTTGGGAATTTTGCAATTGAAAGGCAATTTAAATTCTAATTCTATATTGTGATTATCAAATTGAGATGAAAAGCAGAAAATGAAAGATGAACAAGGATTTGGATCTTACAGTTGCATTTGTGCAGCTGAAGCTGCAGAGATGACCTTGTGCCCCGCGGTAAAACCTAAAAAATGGGAGGACATGAACGTTTAAGCTGTAACACATGGACTTAGGTTGCTCGTGGTTGATTTGGAGAAACAGGACATTAGAGTCATCTCTGCAAACCGGCAAATCTGCACGAGAAAAAATGATAATTTTACCGAAGCCCCTAACTACAATTTACACTGAAAGATCATCTTCACTCAATATAGTTGAAAATTTGTTGGAACGGAGACAGTTGTCCCAACCATTTCACATATTTTAAAACACAAAGAGACATCTGCAATCGCATGGAAACAAGAACAATTAAAATGTTATTAGGGATCAGAAGATTCAAAATCGACATAATAACTAGGGTTTTTACAATCGAATCGAAAAACACAATAAAATTACAAAGAAAAACTTAGACTTGGGCAAAGAAAAGGTAAAAGTAAGAAACATGTAACCTTTTCAGATCAGGATAAGGCAACAAAACAGGAAATAAAAAGATTTAAAGAAGAAGAAACCTTCAAATATGAAAGATTTAACATTCTGTTCACGGAGGACAATTTTTTAATTCGATAAACTGCTCAGAACTGATCCAGAACTGGGCCGAGCCCATTAAGAGAGTTGGGCCAACCACGACAATTTCTGAAGGATTCTTGATTTGAATATATTCGAAAAATGGATGACTTTGTAGTATTTTTTTTCTTTACACAGAAAGAAAATGATAAAGTTATTGTCTTATAACTTTATGATCGATATATTTGAATCGTAAAAATAATCTTTTATAATACAGAATAACATAAGTCAAAATCAACTACTAACTGCCCCAAATCAAAAGCATCCATGGGATGAAGTCCAAAAGTAAAATTTAGTTTGAAATTCATCCATGACATGCCAAAGAATTCCAGTCCAAAATCTAACTTGATGATGAATGGCGACAAGACTTGTTCCCTCCTTGTTTGACATCAAAGTGGGAAAACTATCACTATCATATTGAAAATTATGTATTTTTTTAATATATATCACAGAAAACCACTTGCATTAGCTTCTTTTTTTCAATAAATTTTTTTTAAAAAAAAATGGAAATGAAAAAGACAAACAAGTTACAGTAATTCAGGTGGATTGGGAGCATCACCACTACCTGTCACTTCACTTGGGGGCCAAGTTTGGTTTATCCACCTTTCTCTACCTTGTATGGGTAAGTGTTTATGAGAAGTTTCAAGGTGTAAATTTAAAAAATTAGAACATTAAGAGGGTATTTTTATTGAAGAATCTTTACCGGAGATATAAGAGAATATGCTGAATTGAAATTATAATTGAAATTAATTTCAGACTTATTTGTGATATGACATTAATTGATAATCTCATGCTGCTAAGTTAACTCCTAATATGACTGACCTGAGTTATCAAATTCCAAGTACTGTGAGGTCGAAGCAGCTAAGTCGTTGAGTGCTAGAGCCAATCTGGTATTTGTCTATCAGACTACCTAATGGACTTCTATAGTTCGAGTATGATGTTATCAAGCGAAGCCGAGTGCTCCTGAATGGTCCCGAGAATCGTGAGGTCTGAGTAGCTCGAGTGCTTGTCGCTCAAGTGGTTACCGAGTTGGGACTTTGAATGCCTGACTTGTCGAGTTGTCAAGTACTGAATTGGGGCGTTGAGTGCTTCGAGTGCTAAGTCGGTGAGTATCGAGTTGACCAAGCTGCCGAAGGGAGTTAGGACGTCAAGTACTCTCGAGTGCCGAGCTACCGAGTTGGTTGAAAAGAGATGTCGAGATCTGCATTTATCGTAATTTCCTTAAAATAGATTCATCCCCTCCAGCGGTATACTTCAAAGTTACAATGAACGTCTGTTTCCCAAGATACAATGACAAATCGCGATCACCACCAAGCACGGGGAGATCATGACTAACTGAGTTGTACCCAAACACTATCACGGGTAGATTGTTGAGCGAGTGCATGGTAGAGAGAATAAAATGAGAGAACGAGAGTGGAAAGATTCTATTTTTTTGTAGTGTGTCTCTCTGTATTTCTGCCCAATGTCTTAGCCTCCTTATGGAGCTCCGACCTTTTGTAACAGTAAATACCAATAAGTGGTCGAATAAAGGTCATTACTGCCATCAGACTTGAAACGTCAACCGCTCGACCGTTTCACTCA
Organism: Curcuma longa; assembly: GCF_044706935.1. NCBI lineage: Eukaryota > Viridiplantae > Streptophyta > Magnoliopsida > Zingiberales > Zingiberaceae > Curcuma > Curcuma longa. Next base: position 17,703 of record NW_027432742.1, read on the forward strand.
GAGGTTATGGACATATAGCAAAACACAAGCTGATTCAATCCCTTGGGTAAATTTTATCCTGACCTGTCCAACGTTCAATGATCGTAAGTCATGTTCGCACATGAGTCAATTTGATTCAATACAATCATAGCCCTGAATTTGCACCCCTATGGGCCCACACATTGAGAGAAAGTATCTTGTCACATATGTTCACAATTATAATGAATGTTTGTGATATAACCAATCACATTACCATGAAACTTTCATTGTGAAACTAAAATTTCATTCACAATAGAGTGTCTTTTTCCTTTCCACTTCTTTTCCATTCACATTTATCTAACCATTTTACTATAACGCACCCCTCATACAACAAATTTTCACTAAGTTTTCTTTTCCTATAATATTTGTTAACTCGTTAAAAATTATAAATTTGTAATATATTTATCCATGATATATCCCAAATTTAAGCATTTTAAGTATCTAATTTCTCAATCTATCTATCTAAGTTTTGACATAAACTAACATGGAAATCAATTTAAAACACATATCTTATTACTTTGTATAGCATAAACTAATTTGTATAGGGAATTCATAAATTTTCTCATGGCACATCTTAAAATATTTATCTTTTTCATATTTTAGATTCTTCTATCTTTTTTATAAACACTGAAAATAGATTTTTTTTCAGAAAAAAAAAGACTTTTGAGAAAATAATTAAATAGGAATGGGGTGGGCCAAATAGGAATCAATTCCCCTCATTTTTCAATAAAAAAAAGTTCATCTAGAATGCAATTTCTAAGGCTAAATAAACAAAGAACTAGTTCCCATAACTCAATATCTAATTAAAATCATATCTTTTAATCACAATATCAAATTAATTTAACCAAATTGGCAATTACAAATAGTTTGTCAAACACTGTTCTAGAAGTGGACACGTACATTTTTAAACTAAAAATAAAAAATATAAATGAGAAATTGGGTAGGAAGGTTCAAGTCTTATTCAACCTTTAGATTTAGAGTCTTCATTTTACCAAACCTTATCCTCTCTTTTTCAAGTGGGGGGAGATATTAGAAATAGTAGACTCCAAAGGATAATGTCATCCCACCATAGTAATTATCCATCAATGGTTCTATCTAATCATCTTTACTTGTATTTTTTAAACCTAATTGCATCTTTGATTATATTAATAGGTGATGGCACATCAAACAAGTCTCTAATTAAGACTTTATTTAATTAATGAAGCAAAGGTAGGAATCAATTAATAATTAAGCAACTAATTAATTAAAAGAATAACTAATCGAGTGAAGCATATATATGATGAGGTTGTCCACTTCTAAATAGGAAGATATCTTTCTTTTGGAGCCATTATATATATATCTATTATATGGAGGAATATTCTCACTTCTCTCCTTTGAATTATATTCCCTTGTTTGGCGCATGAAATGGTGGATGGAGAAGAAGGGTGCAACCTAATCACTAAGTCCTTGAAATCAACACAAATGTACACTTAATTAGCTCGTAAACAAAAACAATTAATGTACAATTAGGGTAACAAAATTATTCCACACGAAGATATTGAATGTTGAACTCACAATAATATTCATCATATTCGCGTCTATCTATATACATATCTCCTTCCTTTAACCAAAGTCATCTTCTTCCTTGCACTCTTTTGGTGCTCATTAATTTTCACCTTCCTATAAAAAGCAACTCCTTCAACATGAGGGGAAAAAATGATGTTTCCATATTCGACATTGACTTAATGTATGATCTATAAATGAATGAAGAAGAAGAAATAATGAAATCTAGCTAGGCAATGTCATTAATTATAATTTCATTAGAACAAGAAATTACAGCACTCACAAAAGAATAAGAGGAGAAATTTATATCTACAAAGTGAGAGTATATGTATCATACAGGTATAGTACTTATGTTTCTGATAAATCAACGCAACCAAAATCTTAAGTTCAACTGTAGAATCCGTAGCTCGTCCAGTCGTTGAAATCGCAGCGCGACAAGACGGAGGAGATCTCGGTGGTGTTATGATCGGTGCTGAGGCCGGTATCCTGCGAAGGGCAGCCCAAGGATTGGTTTGAGCACTGCTCCACCTTTAAGGGATTCCTAATGATGGCACTGGACGATGCTGCAGCTTCCTCATAATTGTTCCCAGCAGCCAAAGCCCTGAGCATTGCCTCATCATCGTGGTGCAAGAAGCTCGACTGATCATGAGCAGGATTAACTGAGATCGTCGTCGTCGTCATGCTGCTGCTGCTGCTGGTTCTGATCGAAACCTTTGAAATCAAACAGTGCTGCTTGATCTTGCTCAAGGAAGCTTGAACTCGGCATGTTGATGATCATGCTCGAGTAGTCAAGATAATTGGGAAGATCCATTAGGGGAGGCAAGGAGGTGGACTCCAGATTCCCATCTGGCGTAGGGATTTTCTTAGGTGACCCTAATTTCTTGTGGAACACCCTGCACACAACCCACTCATCCTGCAAATAATCACAACGCAATTCAATTCTACACTAAAATTTTCATCAATTTGTGTTCTAGCGTAGTAGAATTAGGATATGGTGTACCTTTCCAGATTTGGGGAGACTGGGGAGGGAATTTTTGCCTTCGAGCCTGAACTCATGCATGATCCAATTGGTCTTCTCGCCCTTGGGGGCTCTTCCTTTGTAGAAGACAAGGGTCTTCTTCATGCCAACAAGCACACCCTTGCCTCTGTAAATTTCCTTATCTTTTCCTGTGGCTTTCCAGTAACCAGCTTTGGTGGCCCTGTTGGTCCTCATCCCTGTAGGGTACTTCCTATCCCTGAGGCAGTAGAAGTACATCTCCTTCTCCCCTACCTTCGCCTTGCCTGCACGCTTTGCTGATCAACCAAACTGAAGCAAACTTGATCATGGAGGGATCAAGAAACTTACTCGGAAGATCCCAAGGCTCACACTTGTTGAGGTCCACCTCTCCTATGGCTCTCGCAGTGAAAGCACGGTCGAGGATCTTTGGCGTGAGGTAGTGGGTGGCGATCTCTTCGTCTGTGGGGTGGAATCTGAACCCCGGGGGCAAGTCCATGCACTCATCCGCCATTGTTGCACCTCCAGAACAAGCAAGGAGAAGACAGACAATCAATTAATTACAAGGTTAAGGAGATCTCTACCCAAGGAGAGAACTAAGGAATATGGTACAGTATGATATGAACTGGTGGAGGATTATTAAGAAAGAAGAGAAGAGAGGGAAGAGGAAGACTTATATAGAATTAGGAACACAGCGACATATACATATATATCCTTGTTGCTCAAGCCACTTGCAAGAGAAGCCTCCATGTAAAGCGTGTCCCACAACTGGCTAGCCATTTCTTTTTCGACACCATTTTCATTAATGAAAACACTGTGTTTAGCTTGTCCTGGGCTCTTCTTTTCATCCTCCAAATTAAATTAAATTAATTGCTATCCTTGACTGCATTTCAGGAATAATATCCACTGCTAGTTGACAAGGAGATGATCATCTAGGAAACCTACTGTAGACCAACACATACATATCTTGTGAAGGTATGAACCAGCTGTTACTGGTAGATAAGGTGGAGAGAGAGGTGCATGCATGACTGCCTACATGCAGCTGAACCTAATCGATATATATATATCCAATTAATTGTGTTGATATTTAGCTGAATTTTTCTTAAATACATATAAATTACATCTAGATACGAAGCATGATATAAAAGTTCTTGATTCAGCATTCATGGCTTAGAAAGATGAAAGTGATGAAAAAGAAGAAAGAAAAAAGGTGAAGGAAAGGGAAGGGAAGGTGCAGACAAATGGGTGGGTCCATTTGCTGAGGTAGAAGATATTGTAGGGTTGATATCAGCCTTAATTTATTATTATTTTGTTTTGGAAAAAAAAAAGAAGAAGAAGAAGAAAGAAAGATATGATAAAATAAAAGCACTTAGAATTAAACTTGGATCTACCATATTTTATGGTCAACAACAAACCACATGCCTACATAAATCCATTTTCATACCAATCAATTAATTAGCTTCGGCGCGTGGGACCACCCACCAAATTTAATTAATTGATTAAATTAACTCCATTATTTATTTAGCTTAAGGGCATTTTACCGAGCGCACCCTTCGTAGTTTGTATTTACCAAAAATGCTCCTGTTGTTTCCTTTTACTGCGAATGAAGAATCATGTATGAGGGTGATTTTGGTAAATGTCAACTATGAAGGCTGCTTTTTGATAAATTACTCGGATTAATTAATTGTTTCCGTTGCTGATATATATGTTGACTTCAGTGCCCGGTTCGAGCCGAGCCGGTCGGTGGTCCGCTTGATGCATTGGTCGGCCTTCAACCACCGACCACGCGCCATTTTCTTCTTCTTTTTTTTTTCTTTATTTTTTTCGATTATATGTATTAAATATTTAAATTTCCTCACTTCGAAGACCAAATATTACTGCAAGTAGTGACGCATATCACACGAATAAATGACGGCCCGTGGCGGCGAACCCACGGCGGCGGGCGGCGGCGCTGTTGCGAGATGCCCGGAAGGACGGGCGATGATTAGTGAGCACGTGGAAGTGAGAGACCAATTAATCCACTAATCAACCAATTAGTTGATTAATCAAGCGACTCAGGTAATTAATTAGGAGTAGGATTAGAGTTTTTTTTAATAAAAGATGAAGAAAAGGAGGGATCGGGGAACGACACGTCGCCACCGTGAGCTGCGGGATTAATTGACAGCCAAAGGCTTACCGGCCAAGTCTGGGGCACGTGTTTAACTTATTGTTTAAAGAAAATTATTTTACATATTTTTTTTTTAGCTATACATCTCTGATGATTGGGGGCATATCTATATAAATATTAATCTCATAGGAATATTTCACATGAAATTTATTATGATTTTTTTTCCTCTAGAGTACTATAAATTCTTTGGCTTTTTTAATTAATAAAAAGCCAAGTTTTTTCTTCATCGACTCACTCAAAAAAGAAGCTGTAACTGTTAATAGTTGGCACCTCCAATTGACCATGCACGCATGCGTCCTTTGAATATGAACGTGATGGTGAATATATAATTGGTGCCTCCATTAGATTAAGAAGCTGCAGAAAGTGGTTGTGAGGTTAAATTGGATCAGTAACCACTGCACTTTGTTCGATGTATCGTCGATTCAATTCATTAATTATATTTATTTGGTTAATTATGGCTCCATAAAGACAGAAAGTCGGTCATATACAACTTTGAACGCATGCATGATCCATGCAGGAAATGATCTGAAGAACAGAAAAGGAGAGCAATATTGCTAGATCTTGGAAACAACGCCAACTTCAGCATGATCGATAAACACGTGCTCAGTTGATCAAGCATGGATAAGGATACGATCGATAATTGTGTTACCAATCGAAGGACCTGCCATATACATAATTTCTCCAGTCCTGGCATTAAGGTGCCCAGTCAAGAGAGAGAGAGAGCAGCCAAAAGGAGGAGCACAAGGAGATGTTCATAACAAACATATCCATGGTTGTTGAGTGTGTAATTGTCCTTTTGTTTGCGTGATGACTTTAAGGACTTGAAAGAGGAGACGTTGCATGGCATTGAGTATAGAATAGTAGTAGCCCGTGAACTATCTTTTGGGAAGATACAAGATGTGTTTGACTGGCTGCTCCATTTCTCGTGGGAAGATGCATGCTTTATTTTTGTTTTTTTAATGTAACTATTCAAGTGTTTGAATCAATTAATTTTGAAAGTGATCGATTCAATCTTATATATATTTTTAATCAATCATCAAAGTAAATTTGAAAAGTACAAATTGATTATAACAAACAACCCAACATCATAAGTGATTTGAACACAATAAACGTATGAAGTATCTTACGTAAAAATTAAACCCTCGTTGTATTAGAATCCATCCTACTTCTTACTTATCACATAAGTCCGTGGGAAGATGACTTTTGTTCTTTAGCTATATATGTTGTGGAATTGTGCATGGCAAATGAAGGCACTGGCATGGAGCAAATTAGAGTCGATTAAATGCTTATTGATAGAGCTCAAGGTAACAATTGACACGCGAAAACAGATTAAATAGTCTAAGAATATAATCGTAACTATATGAGCATTACAAGGATAAAAATAGGAAGAAAACAACATGATAACCGTACGTATATATTAGTTAATGGACCACATGTGGAATTAATCCTTAAAACCGTGTCAATGATTCAACTAGTCAAATATTATATATATTATACCACCATTTGACATGAAAATAATATATTTTTAAATTATGTATATTTATTAATAAATAATGGTAAATTGAATGGTGAAAATATCCACTTGAGTTGACAATTGAGTCTATCACAATCTATCCGACTCAATTAAATTTGGTCATATATATTGGATGATACTCCCGTACGTGATAATTTGCGATTATAGAACGAATGAAAATATTGGGCTCAACATGTGGACCTATGGAGAAGTTAGGCCTAGGAAACCTAAGATGTTCAGTGCTCAGACTTGGAATTGAGAGGTGCTTGGGAAGCAAACTCAAAATTAGGAGGCACTCGGGAGTTGGACTCGAAATCATGAGACGTTCAATAGACAAACTCGAACCAAGAAGCACTCGGGGATCAAGTTCAATCTCTAGCTAGAGGTATTCAGAAGTCAGGCTCAGAGCAAAATGGTGCTCGGTATCAAAGAGGGGAACTCGGGGAAATGGGGATCACACCATTTAACCATTAATACTAAACAGGTAGGTAGTAATGAAGATTGATAGCCGTTATGGGAAGAGAATCTAAATGTCATATTGGGTCATTGGGTGCGATAAGAACTATAAAAGAATGGTGATATTCAAAGGATGAGATATGTTAATTTTCACAAGATCATTTCCTTTGTTCCATTGTTTTTCTATCTTTTCTATGCTCAAAGTCTTACTCAAGTATCGAAGAGGCCATGTCAGGACAAGATAGGCGCCTTTAATTGTGTGTTAACTTTGACAAGAAAATTACTTTATTAAGATATGGAGGCTATGAGAGTGCTCGACAATAGACATCCAAGAAGTACTCATAACGGGCATCCAAAATTCCACCGTATCTGTGGATTACGTATGATTTAGTTTATATGGGTTAGATTGAGTACAATATGATCATGAGTCATGTGAGATATTGTTATGACCCGTGCAAACTAGAAGGGGTGAATAGCTTAGATCATTTCGTCTTGATTGTATGTTCGTTGTTTGAATGTGCAGCAAAAAATTTGAATCAAACTAGACACCACATGCATGCACAACACCTTAATTTTACTTTGTACGCCGCCTTCCAAAGCAATCACTACAAGACCTAGTCTTAATGATCTATTACCACTATTAATTCTCCTTCTTAAACACTTATTGTTTACAAGCAACACAAATAACACAAAAAGACAAATACAAAATGAAAGTAAAATACTTTACAATTTGAGAAAACTTTATTAGATGCTTTATTGTCACTTTGGATTGCCTCTTGATGACAAAAAAATATAATACTTATAATACTTTGCCTCTAACATCGTAAGAATTGACTATTTCAAAACATCTCAAAACATTCTTTTATAGGGTTATTGTTCAGGTTGATTTTTGTTTATCAGTCGACTGATCTTACTCATTAATTGATCGATCAGCTATAGATTCAAATATTGCTCTAACCCGTCAGTTCAACGATTCCATCCACCTCAGTATCAGTCGATTGTTAAAAATCATCAGTCGACTATTACTTAATTAGTAAAATTCCATAGTCGAGTTATGAATTCTCTGTCCACTCGAACAATGACATCTGTCAGCTGATACACTTTATGAGTCGACTAGTTATGATTAATCAATTTTTTCAATCAATTTTTGAAGCTTTTATTCACTGCATTTGTCATTAATTGACTGATCAAAATCTATTAATTAATTTATTGCATTATAGTAAATATTGTACACAATTACTATGACAATTAATGTTCACAGTTGTTGTAGCACAGTTATTGTGTAAGTTCTAAAAAATATCTTAAACTTCAATTTTAAGATTTTGAGTTCATCGATCAATCGATACACCCTATCAATCGATCAATACTCGTGTTTCAGCCTTGAGCCTTATCAATATTGAATTCTCATCTGGCTTAGTATACAGTTGATTTCAACCTACTAAGACTGACTTTTTTTACTCTAACATTCGATCAACTTTAATTTGCCAAGACTTTTTGTTGCCTAATATCCGATTAACTTTGACCTATCGAGATTTCATCTAACATCCAACTAAAATATTGAAATCCAACTAACATTGACCTATTTAACCTCCAACTAAAATATTGATTGATTGTCAAGTATTGATTGACCTTGACCTATTTAACCTCCAACTAACATTTTCATGAAATACTGAAATCCAACTCGAGTCAACTCGAGCTTGATCAACCTGGTTAACATTGATCAAAATTTGATTGCATTAATTGGCACAACTCGATCATGGGTACTATCGAGTGTCTAATGCGTCGAGTTTGACATAAAAATTAAAATAAACAATAAATAATTATAAAGTTTAACAAAATTTAAAAAAAAATTAGTTTTTTCTATTATTTTAAATATATATTTAAATTGTTTAGAATTTTACTAAAACAACAAATCCGAGTTCGCACAGGTTAAACGGTTTTGGTCCATGTTAAGCGATCAACCATGACGTGTCTACGACTATCCGTTCGATGCTCAACACGAAATTAAATGACACGAAAATGGACGGATGAGGATCAATTTGTGCGGCCGACCTATTTTAACAGCCGACATGGCCCGTGACTTCCCATGCATGCATGACCAGAAAATAAGCCAACCTGGTTGATCATGCCTGATCTGATTTATGGATCGGACCGTTTATGCTGATTAGTCGCACGTGTGTGCGTGTGTGTATTTTAAGGATGATAAATGCACCGATCACGTTCTCTACGGCGCCTCAATTTAATACATGTACGAGCGCGCTGCATGCGCTACATGTTTAATCGACACACGCGGACCAGTTTTACTGAGCTGTCTACATCGCAAGCCTCCTTACAAATTTTTTCCAAACCAATTACAAGTTAAATTTCAGCCTTAAAAATCCTTTTAAAATTATCTAATTTTTTTCTGAGACCACAACTCATAATAAAATTTATTAAACATAAATATAAGTTTTTTTTACTATTAAGATAATTAATAGTCACAGGTTGTTTGTAACCTACTGCCATTCTGATTTTCATGCATGGAGGCTGCTGGCTCACTGCATGTGTTGCATGGCTGCTACTGCGCTCAACAGTCTGGTCTTGGCATATCAGCTGTTATTTTAATTTGCCTTTTGGTTTATAGCGAATATCATTTTATTTTGTAGTTTTTGAATCCATTTTTTTTTTCGTTTCACATCCTGTAAATTAGTATCTTTCCGTTTTATAGGTTTTAAAACCTGTTTATTTTTAGATTTTTCTCTACAATGAAAAATCTCATTTTTCTTTTCTTTTTTAGCCAAGAGATCGTCATCGGAAGAATAAATCCACCATTCATGATCCATCCAAAACATTCACGCGGTCGACCTCAGTGGAGCTACCTCGCTCACGGGCGGCCACCTCGCGTCCAAACAAACACCCTCCCCGCCTCAACAAGAAAAGGAGGGCCGTATAGCGAAAAGGGGAAGAGGAGGAGTCGAGGAGAAGGTGGTGGTGGTGGTGGTGGAAGGCGGGCATTGACGCCGGGAGAACGATGGGAGAGCCATCAAAATCCCATCTTTTGATAGCTCTGTTCTGCGCTGTCTGCTTCCTTGGCTCCGCCTGCAATGGCGTGGCCGCCCAAACACCACTCTTCGCCTGCGACGTGACGTCGGACCCGACCCTGGCCGCTTTCCCGTTCTGCAACACCTCGCTGGGGACGGCCGAGAGGGTCAAGGATTTGGTCAGCCGGCTGACGCTGCCGGAGAAAATCGGCAACTTGGTGAACAAGGCGACGGCGGTGGCGCGGCTGGGAATCCCGAGCTACGAGTGGTGGTCCGAGGCCTTGCACGGCGTGTCCTACGTCGGCCCCGGCACGCACTTCTCCTCCCTCGTCCCTGGCGCCACCAGCTTTCCCATGGTCATCACCACCGCCGCCTCCTTCAACACTTCCCTCTTCCAAGCCATCGGAAAGGTGAGATTTTTATGCAATTAATGCAACGGTGCTTAGTGCGGTTTAGATGCATCTGAAAGTATTGATGTGTTTCAGGTGGTATCGACTGAGGCCAGGGCAATGCACAATGTAGGTCTCGCAGGGCTCACATTTTGGAGCCCAAACATCAACATCTTTAGAGATCCAAGATGGGGAAGAGGGCAGGAGACCCCCGGGGAGGATCCTTTGCTGGCCAGTAAATACGCCACTGGTTATGTCAAGGGCTTGCAGGAAGCTGATGACCCTGACAAGCTCAAGGTTGCTGCTTGCTGCAAGCATTACACTGCCTACGACGTCGATAACTGGAAAGGCATCCAACGCTACACTTTCAACGCAAAGGTGACTGCAAACACTACAATATTGAGTACAATCATACAATGTGAAGCAGGTTTTGAACAATCAGACATCATCTTTGTTTATAGGTCACGAAGCAAGACATGGATGATACCTTCCAACCTCCATTCAAGAGTTGTGTGATTGATGGGAATGTGGCCAGTGTTATGTGCTCCTACAACCAGGTCAATGGAGTGCCTACTTGTGCTGATCCTGACCTCCTTGCCGGAACCATCAGAGGAAACTGGAACCTCAATGGGTCTCATCTAATTACTAATCCTTGTCTTGATTAATCTTCTTTTGTAAATGAAACGGAACTCGTTATGCTTATGTTTAATTTGATGATGAACTCAAAATTACAGATACATTGTCTCAGATTGTGATTCAGTGAATGAGATTTACTATCACCAGCACTACACCAAGACTCCAGAGGATGCTGCAGCCATCACAATCAAAGCAGGTTAAAATATTTCTTAGAGATTTGAAAATAACAACTTATGATCTTATCTCTGCTAATGGATCTCTACAGGGCTTGATCTCAACTGTGGCTCGTTCTTGGGCAGCCACACCTTGGCCGCCATCCAGGGAGGGAAGCTGGCGGAGAAGGACGTTGACAAGGCCATCACCAACAACTTCGCCGTCTTAATGAGGCTTGGTTTCTTCGACGGCGATCCCCGAAAGCTTCCCTATGGCGGCCTCGGCCCTGGCGACGTGTGCACGGCCGCGAACCAGGAGCTCGCCCGCGAAGCCGCACGGCAGGGCATCGTCCTCCTCAAGAACGACCATGGGCACCTCCCGCTTGACGCCAAGGCCATTAAATCGTTGGCGGTGATCGGGCCCAACGCCAATGCCACCTTCACCATGATCGGAAACTACGAGGGTAAAAGGATGCTCTGTTTTAAGCCCCGAAACAAAAGCTTGCTCTGTTTCTTCTAATACAATTAATATGTTTCAGGCACACCGTGCAAGTACACGAGTCCGCTCCAAGGTCTCTCGGCCATCGTCAAGACTGTCTACGCGCCGGGTTGCAGCAACGTGGGCTGCTCCGGCAACTCCCTCCAGTTGGACGCCGCCGTAGCTGCTGCCTCAGCCGCGGACGCCACCGTCTTGGTCGTCGGAGCCGACCAGTCAATAGAGAGGGAGAGCTTCGACCGGGTGAACCTCCTCCTCCCAGGGCAGCAGACGGCGCTCATCACGGCAGTGGCCAAGGCGGCCAAGGGCCCAGTGGTCCTCGTAATCATGTCCGGCGGCCCGTTTGATATCACTTTCGCTAAGGGCAATGATGAAATCTCCGCCATTCTGTGGGTGGGGTACCCCGGAGAAGCTGGCGGCGCGGCCATCGCCGACGTGCTCTTTGGATACTTCAATCCAAGTAAAACATAAATCCTCAGTTTTCTCAGTTGAAATCAAAGTTTCAAATTAATCCGTCAGGAAAAAAAAATTGATATAAACGATCTGCAGGTGGGCGGCTGCCGGTGACGTGGTACCCCGAGTCCTTCGCCGACGCCGTCGACATGACCGACATGCGGATGAGGCCCGACCCATCGGTCGGATACCCCGGACGAACCTACCGCTTCTACACCGGCGAGACCGTATACAACTTTGGCGACGGTCTCAGCTACAGCAGCTACACCCACCATCTCGTCACCGCCCCCAAGCTCGTCTCCATCCCACTCGACGACACTCATTCCTGCCGCTACCAGCACTGCCGATCCCTCCCTATCTCCGAAGCCGGATGCTCCGGGCTCTCATTCGACGTGCGCCTGCGGGTGCGCAACGCCGGCGGCGCTTCCGGCAGCCACACCGTGTTCCTTTTCTCGACGCCCCCGCGGGTGCACAACGCGCCGAGGAAACACTTGCTGGGATTCACGAAGGTGTACCTGCATCCTCGCGCGGCGGCGGAGGTGGTTTTTACGGTGGACGTGTGCCGGGACTTGAGCTTGGCGGACGAGTTTGGGGAGAGGAAGGTGGCATTGGGGGCACATGTTTTGCACGTGGGCACCCTGAAGCACTCGCTGAGCTTGACGATTTGAGGCCGTTGTGTAGTTTGATCGATTTGAGAATAAGTGATCCACGTGTACGGTGAAGATTCGATTTCAATTTTATTCGAATTCCAAATTGTAATTTGAATTTGTCTTCAATTTGTGTCAAGGGAAAACAAACTGTTTATGGCTTTTTAGGTGAAAATTTGTCATTCAATATGAACTTGTGGCTATCTACAATGGCTTAAGAGTGTTAAATGGATTAAGTCATCTATGGTCCAAGTCGATTGGATGCAACTTAAGTTGTCGAAAAGGAACGAAGGTTCGTATGTCACTCGTAGTCTGAAAGCTCTATTTGTATGGTTTTATTCACCATAACTAGTTCACTAAGTCTAAGTGTCTAAACCTCTAACACCCTCGAAGGTTCAAGGAAACTCTTTGACATCTACAAGTTTGGATGCATAAACTTCATTGACATTAACATCTCGACGATGTTCAACCTAATGATGAATAGAAGCATGACGATAGAACACGATGTGGAAGAGAGCAATTGGTGTGGATGTTCGATGCTCATTGTTATCTAAAATTGGCGAGAAGATAATAAATATCAAAGGACAATTTGTAAGAGGACAATGTAGAATTGACTTTGCAATAAATATCAATCTTAGTTCATAAAAAAGAAATAAATAAATTATTTAAATCCACTGAACCCTAAAAGTATTTTTAAAAATTATGGTATTTTATGAATTCTAAATTCCAACCAGTAAACCGATCTCATCATCTAATTTTAAAACAAGACCATATGATTGGATCAAGGAGCCATGTGTTTATCTAAAACAGGGGCAGTGATTTACTCAAAATTAGTGAATTCTTTTTCATTAATTTGAATATGAAAATTCTCCAAGCAAATTTCTTATACGTCACATGATATGACAATGGTCAACGTGTTTGACAACTTATTAGGGAAGTTATTGACCACTCGAGTTCTTGATATTTTCCCCCCTGGAAATCTGTTGATTTTTAGAACGGTAGAGAAAAGTATTTTTCATTTACGTGGCTTGCTGCATAAATTTCTTAGGCCACATACGATCATGATGTCAAAAATTATTGGAATTATTAAAAAGAAATTTTAATTATGCGTTGGAACATATATAAATGTTTGGCAAAATCTAGTTTTTTAATGAAAAAAAAAATTGATTTGAACTCAACAGTTTGAACTCCAGCGATCCAGTTGGTAGAAGGCCGGGTTGCATGCGAAGGCACAGCGCCCACTTTGTTGGAAATGAACACGTCAGCAAGACAGTAGATCTTTCAATATAGACCATCGTAATTTACTATGAAATTCAGCTCAAATACAGGCTCGATGGAATACGCACGACGCGTAGCGAATCCAGGCTGCGACAGGTAAGCCAACCACGTGTCCAGTCAAAGTGACACGCGCGGGGTCGGCCGCCGCCACTGTCCGCCAAACTCTAGAACACGTAGCAAGTGACGTCGCGCAGAGAGGGACCCATATGTCGTATCCTCTTCCACCTCCAGGCTCGGGCGTTCGACACGTATCCCGTCGGGCAAACAGAAAGTCTCTGCAAAATCCGACGCCGGTTTAGAAAAATAATCACGCACGTGTCCCAAGTGCCTATCCTACAACGATCATCTCCGTCGAGACCCACCATAAATAATCCAGCAGCCACCGATCCGGACTTCGGAGATCATCTCGAATCAGGAAGACGAGATGAAGGGGAGAATCGACGACGCCGAGGCCGGGCTGCAGCTGCCGCCGGGGTTCCGCTTCCACCCCACCGACGAGGAGCTGGTGCAGCACTATCTCTGGCGGAAGATCGCCGGCCACAGCATCCCCGCGCCCATCATCGCCGAGGTCGACCTCTACAAGCACGATCCGTGGGACCTTCCAGGTCAGCGATCGCGTCCAGCGCGCGCCTAACTCTTCCATCTTTTTTCTTTCGATCTATCTGCCTAATTTGATTTTTTGTGTGTGTTTGTGCGAGCAGGGTTGGCTTCGTATGGGAGCAGGGAGTGGTACTTCTACACGCCAAGGGACCGGAAGTACCCCAACGGCTCCCGGCCGAATCGGGCCGCCGGGAGAGGCTACTGGAAGGCCACCGGAGCTGATAAGCCGGTGGTGGTGACGGGCACGGGCAGCATCGGCCGTTCTCTGGGGATAAAGAAGGCTCTGGTCTTCTACCAAGGGAAAGCGCCCAAAGGGATCAAGACTGATTGGATCATGCACGAGTACCGCCTGATAGATTCCAGTCAACCGGCGAACGAGCGAGGCAGCAAACGAGTAAGTCTCTTATTCAATCGCTTCGTCTTTGCGATCGACTACTTTAGTAAGCCAAGAAACTGACCGGATTCTGTGCTGTGCAGTTGGATGAGTGGGTGTTGTGCCGCTTGTACCACAAGAAGAACAGCTGGGACAAGATGCAGAAAAGGAGAGAGGCGGCAGCAGCATCATCCTTTGGAACAGGAATGGAGTTCTCGTTGAGCTCTACCGATCAAGGTGCAAGGTCAGATAGTCTCTGGACTCCCGAATCGGATGTCGAATCCAGAAATCGAATCCAGCCTGCAGGAATCAACCCATTTCAGGTTTCTGAAGCAATTCATCATCATCATCATCAGGGCAGAGCTGCAAATCCCACGAGCAGAATGAAAGAGGAGACAGATTGGTTCGCGGACTTGAACTTGGAAGGTTTTCAGAGTTGCATGGCAGAACTTGGATCCACATCTGAAATTCATGTCTCAAACCAGCATTGCCATTCCACTTCAAGCACGCTGCCATATTGGATTTAGAGGGGAGACAGATTCATTTTGTGCACATAGCATTGGTTAGAGGGGGGTAAACACATGAGAATAAGAGATTCATTTGTTAATTTGTTTGTTTGTGTTCTCACTTCAAAGAAGATAGTGGAATAGGTTTACATTGTGCTAAAGGATTTGGCTAGCTTTCGGAGAATGATTTTAATTTTGATGTAATAAATTGATGAAGTAGGTTTATGCGCATTATTTTTACGGATTGTACTACAGCGGCATCAGACTCCTTCATCTAGCAGCCGTCGGATCACGACGTAACAGTCTGAAAGCCGTCTGATCCCGCCACGTAGATACCCAGAAAAGGACGCGCATTTAATTGCGATCTGTCGGTTTCCGCTTCCAGTTTGAGTGAGCGAGCGGGCGGGCTGGCGAGGGAACACGAATCTGAAGAAGAATCCCTAGCCCGATAGTGGATCGTTCTTCACATTTCGGTATTGTGCGATCGATTTCTCCGCGTTTAGTTATCGTGGATCCTTCTTTTGTTGCAAAGATTTGGTACGTCTTTGTTTTTTCCTAGTTCAAAGAGGGAAGAAAAACCTATTGTTGGGGATCGCAAATCATTGCTCAATCTATGGATCATTTCTTTCGTTGCCTTTGATTGGTGAATCTATTTCCCGAGTTACGATTTGATTGCTGATTGACAGGCCCAATTAATTCTCTGATGGGTTTTCTTCTATAGGTTTTAAAGAAAATTTGTGCTTTTGATTTATTGGCATATTTTCCCAGAGTTCTCAATGATGATGTCTGAAATGGGTAAACACAAGGTTGATTGGGGCAATGAGATGGTTCATGAGTACAAAGGGTCCTCATCTTCAGATTCGGACAACGAGAAGCCCCTCTTTTCATGATTCTAGCGATTCTAGGAAGAAACACATTTGGAAGGAAGGAAGGAAACAGCGTATGCCGTCCTTGGAGGAGGAAAATGTATGTTTCTCTCCTCACTAACACATTTATTTACAATGTCTATCTGTAGCCATTTGCATTTCATGTATGTGTAAAGGTTTGGTAGCAGAGCTTCAAGCAATCGAATCATGAATGTTATATGTAGATAGTGTCGAAGTTTAATTTTCTTTGATGGAAAGATGGATTGGAATAGGAACAGTAGTAGTGGAAAAGGAAACTAAAGAAAATGTAGTAGTACTATGTGTGGATAAACACCAACTAAAATTGGAGCTTATAGGTTCAGAAAAAAGCCCCTTTTTGAAGCCGCAATGGTTTTGAACCTCATTTGAAGAACTGATTGTAGGCAAGAAGTCCCTTTTTGAAATAGATGATAGTAGATCTTAAAATAGTATTGTTATTCACAAAATCAATCAGCCTCTTTATCTGCACCATGAGACCAATAGTTGAGGTAATAGAGTATTTCAAAAAAATTTGGCATTTCCAAAATCTTTGGAGATAACCTTTACCAAAACCACTTGTCTCTCAAATTATTACATCAAGAATGTGTTTTAGAAAAACTGTTCATCATTGCTTATTGAAGATTAAGAGAAAGGTCTGGAATTCAATTCAAGAGAACAGTAAAGTAAGTGCTAGGCCTTTCGTAGTCAGATCTCTGATCTAATTAGTGACACCTCCACCCTTCGGTACTTGGCACTAGCAAAGATGTTTGATTAGTCATTATACAAACCGCACGTGGTGGATACTACAAGCTGACCATTGTTTTTCATATAATGCCACCTGCTTTACATTTATTAATTTTGTATGGTACCTATTAATTTGTTTGATCAACCACTACAAGAAAAAGCACGATTAGTGGTCAAAATTTTGATCGCTAAATTTTTCATCACTAAATTTAACGATAGAATTTATATTCCGTTGTTAATATAGCGACGGAATTAAATTTTGGATTTAAAATTTTTATCTCTGATTTAGTGATGGAATTAAAATTTGATCGCTAATTTAGCTATGAATTTAAAATTTTCATCACTAAATTAGTGACAAAAATTTATATAAAATATACCTCTACATAACCTATACATAATTATAATATCAATATAATCACTATCAACACTAACCAAAATAATATTTACTAACTACATCCAAACGCACACAATTATAGTATTAATAATAATCAAAATTTAATTTACTAATAACGTCCAAATATATGCAATTACAATATCAACACTAATCAAATTAATATTTAGTCAAAAATAATAATTATTGAGATAAATAATTTAAAAAGATTATAGAAGCTGTCTATTGAAACAATAAGTAACAATGCAGCTGATTTAGCAGTGATTTTCTTTATGTAGCAACAGTGGTCAAAATAAAAGATTCTGTGAGGAGGACCAAAAAATGTTTATCGGATCAAAAAATTTATCTTAATTTTCCCTTCACTGAACCTATATCATATTGCAATACATTTGTGTTTATAAGTCATGCTGTATCAAATCTTGGTCGTCTAACAATATCAGAAATATTCAATCTATCTATACAAAGAAACATATGAGTTGTAAATAACAGAAACAGGATCAATGCACTGTTATTATACAAGCAAGAAAAAAATATTGCATCCAGCATATATGATAGATAAGCACAAGTCAGAAAGAAATCAATTTCTAGTGCTATTCTTAAGCAATTAGGAAACCGTCATGTCTAAAAAGGACAGATCGGTTTAGTCGAGTCTTGTGCCTTGTTATGATACTAACTATAATGTATATCTACGTGTATAATTTAGTGGAGTCTATAGTGGTGGACAGTATTGGTTTAACTCAGAAAAGCTATAGAAATAAATCCATGGTGCATGCTATTGCTTATGATAATATGCTAAATTATGAGATTTTAGTTAGAAAAAAAAATTAAAACATTAATTGCTGGGACGAATTTTGCCATCTAAAAGTTTTAAAATAGATGAAACTGTAATTTTAATGATATAAAAAATTTAAAAAGTCTATTTGGATGGTAAAAAATCTGTTAATATGTTTTAATTATCTTAGATCTATCAACAAGGAGAAATATCCATCACAGACAAGGTGGAGCCAAAATGAAGAGCTTCTGAAATGCTATGCAATTTTCTTGTGCTCTTAGGCTAATAGAAAATTTGTGAGTGGTATGATCACAGAAACAGATACTAAGATACTTACTACATGGTTAACCTGATATATTTTAGATGTTGATCAGAAAAAAAAATAATGGTAATACTCCACCATCTAAGTTGCATGATAAACAAACGAAAAAATAAATTGTTATTGGATGATTATGCAAGTTAAGACGAGGATAAGGAGGATTCTTACCCTCCATCAACAATGTCATCAAGGCAAAGTAAGATCAAATCCAAGTTTTCAAGTGCTGACTTTTATCTACATTGTTCCTGAAAATTTGTAATACAATTAGAGCTACATATAATATCAAAATTAACAGAATTATTTTGCATATAGTAGCAAAGAAGGATCAAAATATTCATCAGTTATAAATCCATTTACTAATCTATTGTACATCTAAGTTTTATTCATATTCATTGTTATCTAAAGAGGAATAAATTTACAATATTATTAAAAGTGTAAAAATAATCATGTTTATTGTTAAAACTTAAACTTAATTAATTCATTAAAAATCAATACTATAAGTAGCTTAGACTTGTATTCCTAGATACTAGAAAAGGCAGATAAACAGATAACTTCCCATCTAATTCCAAAGCAAATGAAATCAATAACAATTTTTTCATGTTATGCATTCTGCTGGGTATACAATCACTAGACAAATTTTTGGAGTTAGATGAGGAAAGGAAAGACAATTTTTAATTATGATGTGTACATTAGTATAATCATTTTCAAGAAAAAGACCTAAAAAACTATTAATCTGATAGGAAATAACAAGGTCAAAGGAAGAATCTATATAGAAAATTTTAAAACAACCAAGTTTGTCGAGTCCATTCTTAATATCTAATAGGTCCTAAAAAATTAAATATGTTCAAGAGCCATTCATCTTTGCACAGTTCAACCTCTGTAATAAGCATGTTACCTTTACATTGTATCATAGGCAATCTATGCACATTTATCCTTTGCTTGATGTGGGTGTTCTTTTTAATAACAAATATTATCTCTTGATTACTCCGCCTGTGATAAGTTTACTTTATCATTGCCGGTCCCAAGCCCGGATAAAGGAGGAGGGTTGCGTTAGGTTGCCAGCCAGCGTTAAACTAAGGCAAACACTCATGAATGGATCCATTAAACTATTGTGTTAATGCTAGGATGTTCCCCGGAAGGAACGCGTTGCAGGGTCCGACTGTAACGTCTCGGCAAGGACCGCTACATCTCCATGAGAACTTGGGTGTAGTGTTAAATGAGCAAAAGTTCTCACACCATAGGTTGGGTAAGAATAAAAATTATAGGAAAATTAATAGTCTAAGATTTGGAACATGGAATATAGGAACTCTTACTGGTAAAACAATGGAGGTAGTAGATACGATGATTAGGAGAAGAATTAGTATTTTGTGTGTACAAGAGACAAAATGGGTAGGCGAAAAGGCAAAGTTGATAGAGAACTCGGGTTATAAGTTATGGTACACAGGGAAGAGTAAAACAAGAAATGGAGTTGGTGTTATTGTAGATAGTTCGTTAAAGGATGAAGTTGTAGGAGTAAATAGAAAGGGGGATAGAATTATAGCTCTCAAAATAGTAGTGGAGAAAGACACTATAAATGTAATTAGTGTATATGCACCTCAAGCAGGATTAGATGAAAATACCAAATCAAGGTTTTGGGATGACCTAGATGAAGTATTACAAAATATTCCATCAAATGAAATGATTTTAATAGGAGGTGATCTAAATGGACATGTTGGAGTGAAAAATGAGGAATATGAGAGGGTGCATGGGGATTATGGGTTTGGAACAAGAAATGAGGAAGGTAAAACTATACTGGATTTTGCGATAGCATATGATCTTATACTAGCTAATACGTTTTTTAAGAAAAGAGAAGAACACTTGATCACATTTAAAAGCGGGAATAATAAATCGCAAATTGACTTTCTTATGGTTAGGAAGAGGGATAGAAAGATTTGTAAAGATTGTAAGGTCATTCCTGGAGAAAGTTTAACTACCCAACATAGGTTAGTAGTATTGGATATACGTCTTAAGCATAATATCCATAAAAAGAAAATATCCACTACTCCTAGAATTAAGTGGTGGAAGTTGAAGGATGAGAAACAAAACATATTTAAGGAGAAGGTAGAAGGACAAGTATTAGGTGAAGTATACGGTGACCCTACTACGACATGGGATAAAATGGTATCAAAGTTGAAAATAATAGCCAAGAGTATACTCGGCGAGTCAAAGGGGCATGTACCACCAAGTAAAGAATCTTGGTGGTGGAATGAGAAAGTACAGGAAAAAGTGAAGGAAAAACGAATATCCTATAAGAAATTATATATTTGCAAGAATGAAGAAAATTTTAAAAAATATACATTAGCTAAGAAAGAGGCTAAAAAAGCAGTGAATGAAGCTAAAAATACAACTTTTGAGTAGTTATATCGAAAATTGGATACAAAAGAAGGAGAAAAAGACATTTATAAAATAGCTAAAGTGAGAGAAAGGAAGACAAAAAATATTAGCCAAATAAGATGTATTAAAGATGAATGCAATAGGAATGATGGAGAAATAAAAGAGCGGTGGAAGAGGTATTTTCATCAACTTTTTAATGAAGGTGTAGGTGATCAACTTAACTTAGGTAATTTAAGCAGGTCAAATGAGTATAGAAATTTAAATTTTTACCGTAGAATTCAAATTTCAAAAGTAGAACAAACTTTAAACGGAATGAAAAATGGAAAAGTCGTTGGACCAGATGATATCCCGATAGAGGTATGGAAGTGTCTAGGGAAACAAGGTATTGAATGACTTACAAAATTATTTAATATGATATTGAAAACAAAGAAAATGTCAGATCAATGGAGAGTAAGTACTCTAATTCCCTTATATAAGAATAAGGGGGACGTATAAAATTGTGCAAATTATAGGGGTATTAAATTAATGAGTTTTGAAGTTAAGTATATAATTATAGCCGATCCCACTTAGTGGGATAAAACTTGGTTGTTGTTGGTTGTTGTTGTAATAAATAGGTAATTCGTTAAAGATGTCATCCAACAAAATAGTTAATCTTTATTTACTAAGGTTAGCAATTCTTAATCTATCAGTTGTAGAATTCTTATTAAGCAATAGGATCTTATATATTGTTCAGTCTAATATGGGAATGTGAATTTACTAACATCATTGTTAAAGTACTAACATCATCAATAATGTGCACCGGATGTGAATAGTTATATGGGGTAACATTATCTTTTCCACGTGCAGTTGTTATATTTGTTTAAACTGCATCTGTTCTATATGAAAAAAAAAAATCCCAGTTAGTTCCATTGATTATCTTTGGGATGATCGGCTCGACCCCATGAAAGTTTTCCACCGACCACCAGGGTAAATCGGGAAGTGCACGCAGCGGCCAACTCAGACGCCAAGCATCCTTTGATTGCGCTCCCCATTTAGAAAAAAAAAACTGTAGTGGATAAACTTTTTATAGTGACCGGCTCCACCGCCGAAACAGTCTTATATAAGAAAACTCTTCTAAAGGAATTTTTATAGAGCAAATAAATACATGTTGCTAAGACTTGAATCGCACAGCATCTCAGTCAACAAATACATGTTGCTAAGAGGATTCAAATCCGAAATCTCAAGTAATATATGTCTCTATGCTTACCACTTGGGATAAGATAAGATACTTCAACACATCTGTTCTATATGAAAAGCATGAAGACCATGTTTTTGATGCTGCAGCTGAAAAGCCAATGATCGAAATCAACAAACAAACTAGACGCAAAGGTCCTCCAAAAAATTCCAGGCAGGCCTTATTCTATCAAAAATCAGCTGTAACAGAGATCTAAGTATTCTTGAATCTTCATTCCCTACAATTTTTTGCCCGATGAATTTCTGATTAATTCATAGAGGAGTTATGTCGGAACTTACTTTTTGAGCAACATTCTTGGCATAAACCAGTAGATAACAATAGCAGACCACTTTACAAGCAATTTACAGCAGAAATGAGACTGCAAGTGGTTGCTTCGATCTTTAGCATGCATTCTTGCAATTCTCACATGTTATTTTTTCCTACCTAAGCATTGCTTCCAGCTAGAGAAAGGAAAACCAAAAATCACCAGACATGTTATTTAATTAGCACCACACCATTTTTCTCTGACTTCTTAAATATGTCCTATAGTTTTGTTATTACCATTTTACACCTCATATTTTAACGAACCCCATCAACCTACCAAGTCACAACCCCATTAATAGAACATCTTTAACAATTGGACGAATTAAATTATTAAGATTTGAAGAGTGCAGGTAAAATATTATAGAATTGGTACACTTTTATTGAGAACTGATTCAAACTACAACATTCATCTCAATGTTGTTTTTGTATTTGAATATCTTATATCTACTTGTAGTCTATATATATATATATATATATGTTGAGGTTTGACTCACTCAGCGGGTGCTAATTAAATTCCAAGCAACCTCAGCCTTTTCAATTCCTTATTAACTATTTCTGGAAACGGAATTAGAATCTAGAACTGGCTGCCTTGGAAGGTCTGCCCGAACTGCCACCCCGCCGGCGCGACGTTGTAGCTGGTGACGGTCCGGCCGTCGCTGGTGGTGACCTGGAAGGAGAGGCTCTGCCCGTCGAGGAAGGAGTTGCTCTGCCAGTTCTGTCCCCAGTTGCGCGACATCGCCTGCCACCCGCCCTTGGACCCCTTGATCGACACGGCGTGGACGTCGCCGGCGCCGGCCACGTTGGTGACCAGCACCAGGTTGAAGTAGGAGTGGCCGTTGATGGTGAAGCGAATGCCGCCCTTCTTGACGCAGGCCACTCTGCGGTAGGAGATGGGGACGATGCCCGCGCGGTACTGGCCGATGTGGAGGAAGGCGGGCTGGGCGAGGTCGAAGTGCGGCCGCGGCGGGTTGCACCAGCCGCCGTTGTCGTTGGGGAGGGCGTAGTTGGGCGGGCAGAAGTTGGTGGCGGTGACGACGATGGAGCCCGGCAGGCACGATCCCGGCGCATCCGCGCACCGCAGCTCATAGCACGACCCGCAGCTCAGCCCGCCGTTGAACAGCACCGTGCTCAGCGCCGCCGTGTTCGTCCCGTACCCCTGGCTGTACAGATTCCCATACCCACAAGCACCTCCTGTACATACACCCACCATTAATCAAGTCACTGCTCTATATATAATCAATTAATGAGCAATGGATCGCCATTCAATTTCATACCCATTGTGCCTGAGGCGTCGCTACCGCCGTAGAAGGTGGCATGGGCATTCTGCCACCCGGAGTAGTATCCGAAAGCTCCTGGAAGCATGAAGCCGAAGGAGCACGCCAACAACAAAAGCAGAGCATTGCTAAGGGAGTACTTAGCCATTAATTAGCTATATATGTATTAAGAGGAAACAGAGATGTGATCAGATCACAGAACAGAATGCTTGAGGATCGATCGAAGAGGGTTGATGGAGTACTTATAGTGCTAGCTCGCGAGGCTATTGGAAGTGGTTATTGTCTTCTCTGAAAAACAGAGACTGCGTTTGGTTGAAGGGGGAAGGCCAACCGTAGGCTTGAAACCGATTTGCATGCACGATCACATGGGATTGTTTGCACCAAACACACAAATTATTAATACACAAATAAATAAATCAGAAGTTTAAGGATTTAAGATATGAAATTTGCACTTTTTCTCTTGAGTTTACATTGCTAACTTCAATTGGTCCCTGACTTTTTGACCACGAGTTAGGTTTGAAGATGCCTTGTGATTAATTGACTTTGAAAACGGTGGATTGTCTTTGTCGAGCATGAGCGCTATTCCTGACGGTGCCGAACAGCAAGAGCAGTAGTGGTTGTGTTCTCGGTCGTCGAAGAGGAAAAAACATGAAAAAAACACATGTCCAGAACTGCATGCAAGCATTGCGGTGGCGACCATTGAGATATATCGTTAATCAAGCCGTAGATTTCTCCACTCAATATTGCGTTAACTAAACTCGACCAAGACAAAACAAAACTAGTTCCAAAAATAAAAATAAAATATTTATTTTTAATTCTTTTTCTTAAAGTGGGTGGCATGTATAATCAACTGTAAAACATTTCTTTTAATTTAATTAGCTCTTGAAAATTAAATAGCCCGCAAGATGTGTGTAATTTATCGGCTTCATGGTTGATGTTTTATGATGAACATAGAACGATGAGGTAGTACATGGATAGACACAACAATTGTATGATTATCCTTCCTCCATGTATGCACCTCAAATCGAGTGAAAGGGAGAGGTTTTAATGAGGCCACTTGTGGCTATGACATTAGGTTCCTTGTTGGTGCAAGGGAACTGGTTTAGATGAGTTCATTCATGCACACACCCATGTGGCCGGTGTTCGAAGTAAGATTAATGGAGCTAGTGACATGCATAAAATGTGATTGATTTGGTACCTTTCGATCCTCGTGGTTAGTAGTAATAATTAATGTGAAATGACAAATTGATAATGAACTTGAGGGAAGAAGCTATATATACATTTTCATAACCCTAGCTAGTAACCTAACTCATTGGATCCAAGGTAGTTGTCATATTGATGAGCAAAGATACACACAAGCTTGACGTCGAAGCATGTCATGTAGGTTTAGAAGTTGTCACCAGCCACCGTATATGCATGGCAATCACATTATTTTTGAATACATGCATTGTGGTAATTAAGTTTGTAAGGGGTAGTCCCATTTTTCTTTTACCCTCCGAGCTCATATCTCTATCGCTAGTCCT
Organism: Curcuma longa; assembly: GCF_044706935.1. Lineage (NCBI taxonomy): Eukaryota > Viridiplantae > Streptophyta > Magnoliopsida > Zingiberales > Zingiberaceae > Curcuma > Curcuma longa. Next base: position 42,760 of record NW_027432742.1, read on the forward strand.
TTCCTATTGATGGATAGAGACAGGGATTTGGATGGTTGAAGAAAAAGTAGATTTTGCAGTTGCAAGCATGTGGTTGGGATGGGCCACAAGCCTCTGCATGGGCCACAAGCCTCTGCAGTTGACGCTAGAACCTCAACAAAAGCATGTGCTGATGAGCTCTTGATTAAGACCACGCTCACGGCAATCCTTTCCGAGTGCTTGAAGCAGAAACACGTAATTCAATTGGACACTTCAACTGCCACCCTCTCCTCTTCTCTCTCTCTCGCTGCACCATTTGTCTCTCTTCTCCTCCTTTTGACCATTTGTCTCTGCCGACTAATTTTAAACTCTGTCCTCTTACTTGTCTTTCGTCTCCTCCCTTTTGAGCTTCTTTAATTAATTAATCACACGATGCGCATGTAGCAGATGCAGAGGCCATTGATCGACGTGGCTATGCTACAGGGATGACGATGGATTAGATTTACATTGGATTTCATATTTTTTTTATATTTATTTTCATCTTTATCTTTATTTTCATTGAAATATTCAATTTTCATTTTCATCTCACGTTCATTGGAGGATCAAATATCCATTATATATATATAATAGGATATAGATAGGATTCAACTAGATCCACGCCTTCTAAATTTGGAAATTTTTATACTTGATTATTTAATTAGTTCAAAAAATTACTTCATTCAAGTCAAATATCTTGATTATTGGAGATTGATCGTGATCTTCCTATCCTCTTTTTTCCATCTTTTTCTTTCATTTTTGTTACGGTCGTGAGGATACGGGTCTGGACCCGACCGAGAGATACGGCCGAGTCGAGTCAACTATCCGAGGACAGGCGGCTGAAGCACTGGGGGCCTGGATCCAGGTTCCCGGGTAACAGCCCAGTGGGCCCACCGAGGAGATGAATAAGCTTACCGGGCCGACTCCCAGATAATCCGAGTGGGTGGCATACCCGACTCACTGACTCCCAGATAACCCGACTGAGCAGTCTACCCGACCCGAGCAGCAGGCCCGAATCGATTAAGGGAGCCGAGGCCGAATCGTACCTTCTGTCACTGACCACTCCTTCTATTGTACAACTGACCACTCTCTCTGACAGGCGCGCCGCCAGGCACGGCCACGCGCCGTCTCGACGTACGACACTGTCCACAGTGTACCTCCTCATTAAAGACAGCACTCCTTCCCGGTACGGAGAGTACCTTCTAGGTAAGGTCCACCTCGCTTCGTCCGTCGTACGGACCGACTCACCCTTATATAAGGAGAGCCCCAGTGAGGGGGCCAGGTAGGTGCTAACCATTTGCTCACCACTTCTACTCTCATTTACTCTCCTGCCGTCGCTGACTTAAGCATCGGAGTGGTCTCGCCGGTCCCGCCGGCCAACCATCTCATGGTGTCTGTGGTTGCAGGGCTCCGGCTATCGTCGACCAATCTCAACCCTTTCCCCGCACAGTGCCCCTGAGGAAGTGACGTGCGCGCCTAGAAGAGGTTCTTGACGGGAACAATTTTCTATAATATAGGACGCTAGTTTTTATTACTTTGGTATCGAAACAAAGTTAGTTTCATATTATGATAAATTGGAAATCTTATGAAGATGATATTTTATCCTTCATGATACATCAAATGGTTCAAAGGTTAAAATAACTTCTTTCCATTCCATTTAGATGGAAAGACTTTCTAATGATATTAATTATTTATGTCATGTCATGTAGAATAAAAATTATTAAATATTTTTATTGAAGAATTTCATCCTAACATTTAAAATGAGATGAAGATATACTATTTTTGAACTGTAAAAATTACATTGTCCTTTGAACGATTTTAAAATATTGGATTTTTTATTGGATTTGAAAGAAATTATCATCCCTCCTGTGCAAGCATGGCACAAACATGGGCTGAGTTGCAACTCCTTTCGCGGCGCGCAAATGATGCTTATTGGGCTCTGACTGTTATGGTCATTGCCATTGAACAAGTTTGAAGACAAGCCAGGCCTTTGCTTTTCCTGATCAAAAGAGAGGATATTTTTATATCACTATTTTTTTAAAAAATAAATTCTTATTTGTCAGGCTGAGTCGGGCACGACTTGAGAGGATCATGTCAATGCTAAATCAAAACCAAAATAGATTTGTATTAATTATACCAGTTTAGTATAGGACAATTAGAATCCTAATAAATCCTACTAAAATTTAAGTGTCCTTAAAATCCTCACGAAATTTCATGCTGCCCACTAGATTTTACTAATTAAAAAAACTGTTTGTAATTTTAAAATTACCAAATATTCCTTAAAATGTTCACTCTTATTTTTGTTTATTCATTAACATCAAACAATTGAACGAAGGCCGCCTAGTGTGCGTTGCACGTGTATTCCACATCACTTTTCAAGCGAGTAACCGTGTAACAGTTACGGATATTTAAATAATTTTAAAAATATAAGGGTTACACTGAAAAAAGGAGAATTTCGGGAGTGAAATGAAACTTTTCTCTATTTTTTAACAAAGAATTTAGAAAAATTCAACGAGTGCCGCCAATGGTTGGAGACTATCGTCGACGGCACTGATATTCAAATGTCGACGTCTACTCCATCGTCATTTTTGCTAACGACGGCCGCTCGGTGCCTCGTCGTTCCCTCTCTGCGAAGCCTCGCAAGGGTTCCTGCAGTCGAGAGCCCTCTGAGGAACCAGTGCCCCCCTGAGATCTCCTCCAGCGCTATAGAACAGGCGACGTCCGTTCGGCCGCGGGTATGGCAGGGTTTTCGGCCTCATCCGCAGGCGGTTCTGTCCGAACCTTCCAGTTATCTCCTTCGAGCGTTCTTAAAATTCAGAAAGGGGACATTACCGTTTGGTCCGTGGACGGATCGACCGACGCGATCGTCAGTATCGAGAAACCCTTATACTTCTATATAAATTCATTGTTGTTCTTTTATTGCAGTGATATTGATTTCTGTTGTTCTCTTTTGTTATGGATTTATCCGCTAGGATAGTCTCGTTTAGGAAGATCTTTTGAGAGTTGGACTTGGTACCGGTTACGCGAGTCGTTTTCGGTATTGACTTCTGTATTTAATTTGTTTGGTTGCAAGTGGTTGGATGATGCAAGCCCATAGGTTTAGAGCCCAAAGTAAATTTCTTTATGGGAAGATATTGTCATTTCCTGAGTAAATAAGATCATGCTTAGGAGGCAAGCTAAGACGTCTGAGATATTGCCACAATGAGACAAAGTAGAGAAGTATTCGGCCAGTCATGACTGTTTCTTAAGGAGATTATGATAGTGCACATCACCTCAAGGGGATGAGAGATTGGTGTTTTCTGGCGCAACCAAAAGCTGTCACTAGAAAACACCTTTGGTAGTTTGGGCTCCTGGCTGTTTTCATGGTCCATTCAGGTGGTTTTTACGGGCCAAACACTACTCGAGGAAGAAAAAAGTGATGTAAGGAAGCATCTAAAATGTAAAACCACTAATATGAATACTATTGTGAGTCTTATCATTCCACCTTCCATTTGACATTATCCTTCAATAAGTAGCAATATTCTCTAAAGTGGAAGCATTCCTGAATGGTCTCTAATTATTTCTATGTTCTATTTTTGCATTGGAAGCTTAGCCTAATCAACTAGCAATTCAATAGTAGCCCAATATATTGTTTGATAGAATGCAAGGCACCTTTCAGTAAATAGCTTAAAGTTGACTTGACTTCTTTTGCTAATACATTAGGCATATATTATGGGAGATGAATTAAGAGTTTTCTTCGCTTCTCAATGTGCCACATACCATAGCCCAATTAAATCCTCTTCCCATGATTTCTTCTCTTCTCATAATTATAACTGTCAATTTGGATTGGACCTGTCGGATTGGCCCGCTCTCGTCAAAAAATTTAAATGGGTTGGGTTGAAATTTTATCAATCCATTTTAAAATGAGTTCAGATAGGTCGATCCGCCTAGGCCCACGACCCACGACCCACGACCCATGTGGGTTGACCCGTGGCAAGCTTGGATTGACCCGCAGATTGAAAAAACTTATTTTTTCTTCAAAATTTAAAATTAAAATAGAAAATTCAATAGACTAGTGGGTTTGATCCGTCTAAACCGCAATTTAAGTTTAAAAATTTTAATTTAACCAATTTAAACTATAATCCAAACTTAAAATTTATATATATATATATTTTTATTTTTTGACACGCCTGTGGGTTAGCCCACTTGACCTGCAATCCGTCTTGGATTGGGTTGGAAATTTCCCAACCCGTTAAGTTGGTGGGTTGGTCCGCTCCATTCCGCCATATGACGGGTTTCTGATGGGTTGACCCGTTTGACAGCTCTACTCATAATGCACTAAGAAATACCTTTTCATTGTAGCACCATTCATTTTTTAAACCAAGTTAATGATTAACTAGGTTATTTAACTTCTATCTCTAATTTAATCCTACAATTACAATTTTGGGTTGATCTAAATAAATTATCTTGGTTTCAATGAGTCAACTGAAAATACATGTAGGGCTAGAAATGAGGTAAACTGAACCATCATCAATGGGGTTCATCAAAAAGCTAAACTGGCTCAAGCCAACTCAAACTCAACCAAGCTCAAAAGTTTGTGTTCAAATATTGTTATTAGGATTTAGGATGCCTATAAAGCTCCAGCAGCACTTCTTTGACCAAGTGGCAAGCTCAACCAGAGCCAATCTCTTCATATAATCGAGCTTGATTGGGATGAAACTTAGCTTCTCTATGAATTTATCTAACATCCTATAATAATTATAGACAAATAAACTTAGTTTCATCTTTTTTTATGTGTTAGAATATTATGGACCTACACTATAAGTTTTGTAATATACTTGATCAAAGATTATTTAGAATACTTTCGTGAAGATAATGGACACAAACTATGTTTTGTGAAGATTATTTAGAAAATAGGGTAACTAGCGGCCTCAAGAAACAAGCCATTAATGAATTGGACCTTGCTATGCATAGAGGAGAATTTATTTGATACAATCAAACAGAAACTTTTGACTATATTTGAGTCAAGATCAATGTTCTTCTTTTTGTAGTAGTAGTAGTAGTAAAGTTCTGTTTACTTTGTTTCTGTAGATTCATAAGCAACATTTAATGGATTTTTGTCAGATATAATAAGTTTCCTGTAATGCTATAATAATCAATAGCATTATAAGTAATGGGTAAATTTCAGGTAAATGCAACAAACAAACAAATGCTTGGAGATGGTGGCGTGGATGAAGGTGTCTAAATTCTTTCACAGAAATTAGTTTTTTGCTTTCTCTTTTTTGCTTTATTTGTTTTTCATTTTTGAAAACCTGATCTTTTTATCAGCTATACATAGAGCTGCTGGTCCAGAACTTCTTGAGGCATGTCGAAAGGTTCCAAAGGTCTGGCCTGAAGTCCGTTGCCCCACAGGGGAAGCCAGAATCACTCCGTAGGTTCTTTTTCTGTTAAAAGGCAATAGTGTTGTTGCATTCTGAGCTTTACCCTGCCTCTCACCACAAAATGATTTACATTGTGCGCAGAGCTTTCCGGTTGCCTGTTTCACATGTGATACACACTGTTGGGCCCATCTATTACAGTGACAAACATCCTGAGATTTCCCTTACTAATGCATACAGGTGGAGACAGCTTCCCATTAGCTTTTGATGGCTGTTCTTACTTAAGACATGCTCGTCAAGAACAAAAATTTGATTATCTTCATTCTCTTTTGCAGAAATAGCTTGAAGCTTGCTAAGGAGAATAATGTTCAATATATTGCTTTTCCAGCTATATCTTGTGGTCTCTACAGGTATTTGTTGTCGACCATTTATGCTTGAATATTTGAGTGATTGCTCACGTTTTCATTTTGATTTTTTTTTTTTTGTCTTGTTGAAGATATCCTTTCAAAGAGGCTTCCAGGATAGCTATATCAGTGGCAAAAGAGTTCCTTGACTCCTTTAAAGAGGTAGATCTGCTTTTATCATACTCCTCTTTGAAATGGATTAAACTTGCTCTTTCCTATAAAACAAAAGGAAAAAAGAAGATAAAAGATATGCTCTTATCATAATACCTTATTGCTTGTGTTCGTTAATCATCCATGTCATTTCTGTTTTACTAATTTGTTGTTTGTTTCTGATTTCACTTTATATAGATGCCTTGAAGGTGTTAACAACTGACATGGAATCTGACTATTTATTGGTATATAGACATTTTGATGTTGTAGTTGGTGCTAATTAATGATATTATGCTAATGGATGAGTGATGAGTCTAGACAGAATGAATTTGAACCTTGATGGACTTGGAAACCAAAGGGCAAAGGATTTAAACAAAGCAAGACTGAAATTAAATACGCAAAATACAACATTACTAATAAGAATGAAAGTGTGAAGGGATAGCTATGTTTTACAGATGGAAATTCTTGCGAGCAAGGGGTTTTAGAGAGCTTGGGTTTATTGAAGATGTTATCGATATAACAAAAATGGAATGGTTAAAATGGAGTTTTGTTGAAATCTTGTGCAATCGTCATGTACCCCTTACACTTAAAAAGAACTATTTTATAAGAATACGGTAGATCAAACATAATCTATGAATGTTGGACAATTAGAAAACTTCTACAGCAAGTTACTGTAATTATGAGATTACTATAATGAATATTTGATATTAGAAAACATGTTGAAAGTGAAATCCATAATACTGGCTAGGCTAGGGAAATACTTCTTGGGTAAGGCGATAGCATGCATCCATTTAGTGCCTTTAGTGAGTTTTATGCAGTTGAAATTCTCATCTTATGTGCATTAGCTTGTCTGGAGACCCCATTTCAGAGCCATAGTAGTGGGATCATTGGTCCCATGGCTTCTCAATCAAGAATTTAAACAACGATGAGGGCATAGAAGCTATTGAACATGAACTCAATCACACTAATTCACATGCACATATCTTTGATAGACTAAAGTGCTTTCCTTGATAAGTCTAAAATATTTAAACGTGTGGAAAGATATAACCTTATGCAGAGTTTGATACTCACAATTATTTTATAGTTGTAAGCATTTTTATATTACAAAGTATTCATCCCATCTTAAGGATATCCATATTCCTTTTTCGTGTAAATTCAAAGTTATATTATTCAACCCTTACATTGCAAGAAGATGCTTCATTTTCTGCAAGCATATTTGATAGAGGATCTTCATCTTAATCATCATGTCGATGTGTGAATGAAATTCATTTAAGTTAAATGATTTCTTGACAAAATTTCACTTGCAGATACATTTCGTGTTGTTCTCTGATGAGCTCTATGGTGTTTGGCTTAACACCGCCAATGCTGACATAGGGTTGCAATTGCTCGCCAAGAAGACACTATCATTCACCCCCGTTTTGACCCTTCCGGACCTTCCCTATGACTACGACGCCCTAGAGCCAGCCATCAGCGGAGAGATCATGAAGATCCACCATCAGAAGCACCATCAGATGTACATCACCAACTACAATAATGCTCTCGAACAGCTCAACGCGGCAATCGCTAAAGGTGACACGTCGGCAGTCGTCCAGTTGCAAAGCGCCATCAAGTTCAATGGGGGAGGTTTTGTTCTACCGTGATTTTCTTTTTTTACCCATTTTTATATTTTTTATGCTTTTTGATTTTTAAGATTTCGGGTTGGATCGTGATTTAATGGGCGTCTTCGAACTCGTTTGGATTTCATAGTCGCTATTTATGAGTTTGGTACGCATGCTACCTTTACAAGGGCATTCTATTCCATCTCCCTTATAATTTCTCGTGCGTATGTGGCCTAAGATTTAACATTTATCATGATCTCGCAAGATGTTGATTCAGATGTCTTGTCCAAAAAAGTTTTTAGCTGGCAAAAATCTATTGCATTATTTTTATGTGCCCATTCAGGCACCTGATAGAGTGATAGTGTTGATAGATAGTTGGTGATAAGATGAAGAAAATGGTTTTGTGATACTTAATCTCATTGATTGTTTCAACATGGTATCCAATTGCTTTCTTTTGCAGGTCATGTCAACCACACAATATTTTGGCAAAACCTGAAGCCGACTAATGTAATTGTTATGTCTTCAATAATCATTAGAACATCTTGTTTGTCATGTTCCCACAAATATGATAATGGAATAATCATGCAGGAAGGTGGAGGTGAGCCACCGCACAGCACACTAGGTTGGGCAATTGACACAAACTTTGGTTCTTTGGAGGCTCTGATCCAGAAAATGAATGCAGAAGGTGCTGCTTTACAAGGTTCTGGGTGGGTGGTGAGTAGGATTACCCTCATAGAACATATTTGTTTGTTGTACACTTACCTCTTGCTGATTCACTTTGACAATATGCATAACAGTGGCTAGCTTTGGATAAGGGCAGTAAGAAACTCAGTGTTGAAACAACTGCAAATCAAGTAAGAGAATTTTTTTGCCATCAATGTGAATATTCTTACCTCAACAGGTTCAGTTTCTGTTATGCTTTTGTTCTGTGCACAACATCGTATTTGTTTGCAGTCAACCATGTTCATCAAAGTAAAAGACTAGGCGAGTCTCTTTTAAATTATAATCAATAAAGTTCTTTTAAATGCAGCTTTCCTTGATTGGAATAGCAGACAACCTGCATTTCAGTTCGAAGATGCATTTGTTTTTCATCTTTACTTCAATCTCCTTATTCATTATTGCATCCAATTAAACTGAATTATTTTTAATTTTCATTAGAAATCATAAATAGAATAAAATAGCTAAAGGCTTTTCCCTTAACTAGGGCTCACAATTGGGAACGTGTCCATGCCAGGTCCAGATTATATGATTTTCATGTGCAACATGACCTTGGATTTATTCAATTAAGATAGACAGTGTGCAATGCTACTAATGTTGTTTGGAACATTAAATGAAGAATTGTGGCTTATACATTTTTGGATATCAGGCAAAGCATATTTTGGAGATGCCTAACCACTGCATGCAAAGAGATAGGGCTTATGAATATAAGTCTAATTGATGTTTGGATGTGTCATCTTTTTTGATATACGAGATTGGTAGGTTCCTATGCTAATAACCCAAATTTATAACTCCGATTTGTGCATGTAATGCATTGTTGGTGTAATGATTTAAAAGTGTAGATTTAGAAGATCCTTCAGCTAAATTCGACAAGGAAGGTTGTGTGGTCAAAACCTCGGTTCATAACTGGATATTTATTCGATTCCGAAATGGATATGTCAGTAGATCAATTATTAGTTTGGCATGTTGGTTTGTGTTTAATGTTTTCTTTGCATGTTCTTAATCTTTGGCCTGAAAAATATGTGTTGATTAAAGGCCATACTTGTGGAAGGAAGAGATTATCTTGGTGTGAGTATACAAAAACACTTGTCACACGATCTTTAGCATGCTTTATTGATTCCATTTGTGCATTATGTTAGATTGCTGTTACATCACATAATTCTTTTTAACCCTTTGGTACATATTTCAAGTCTTTGTCCATTCCCGTAGCACCTTTTTTCCAAAAAAAGACCTAGCTAATAGGTTTGAATGCTCTTTCTATAGGATCCTCTGGTGACCAAAGGCGCAACCCTTGTTCCATTGCTTGGTATTGATGTGTGGGAACATGCGTACTACCTACAGGTAAATAAAATAATAACCTCTTTTGCCATATGTTTACTGCATGAACACCAATTTGTGGCATGCTTGTATAGTTGCATTCTAAAGAGGATATTGTGATTATACTCCTAGAATGATGCAAGCTCAAGCAATCACTTCAGAAAATCTGGAAGCATTCCCAGTTTATTTATTTATAATAATAATAATAATAATAATTATTATTATTATTATTTATATTCTTGAACCTAACAAACATGTATTTTTTCACGATCTTATTCTCTTTTGTGCGTGCATTTAATTCATATCATCATTTTTAGAGAAGCAAAATTTCCCCTTACCCTTCATGCTTGTTTTAGCAAAACAGCCCTACGCTTCTAGAATGTGGTGGTCAATTCCACATGGTAGCTATCAGACAACTGAGGACAAATTTAAACTAATTTCATTTCAAAACATGTAAATTCTTTCAAGTCTGCCTCAATTGACATGGTGCAGCTATGTACACTTTGAATTCTTGCCACATGACCTTGATTTTGTTACTTTAATACCACTTGATAGCCAAGTCAATTTCTCCTCATCTGATCACAAACACATCAACAACAACAACAACAACAACCAAACCTTATCCCACTAGATAGGATCATTTGACCACAAACACATATATCCTTTAAATGACAAATTATATAAAACTTTTATATTTTTTGGGACTGAAAGTATTTTACTGCCATGTGTTTAAAATATATTTTATATAGTAGCAGCAAGATTAGAAGACAGTATTCAATCACATTGCCATGAGACAAATTATTAGAAAGGTCACAACTGCATCATTTATCATTCTCATGAATCATGATACAGTAATGGCTCCATGTACATTTGAATGTGGTGACTTAAGACTATTACATAATTTTGTGACCTAAATATCCCAAAATATAATTAACCACATTTAACCCATGATTCAAATAAAACAGCCTGGTTCATACGGGTTGATAGTTATACAGATGGTTTTTTATTCAGCTTTGCAGTTATTGCTCAGCTGGAAACTTGATCACTTGAGTGCGTCTCTAGCATCTTTAACCAGAAAAAATTTGCAAACTGTCTTTATATATATATATATATATATATATATATATTAACTTTACTTCCACGTTTCACTAGGGTGATGATTTGCTGCTATTGATCCATAGTAACTATCTGGCTTTGTCACTTGCTGCTTGCTGAACCTTGTTTCTGCTGTCTTACAGTACAAAAATGTGAGACCTGACTATCTTAAGAACATATGGAAAGTGATAAACTGGAAATACGCAAGTGAAGTGTATGACAAAGAGACTGCTTGATGATACTTCTTGAACCCTGGATGACCCCTAGATGATTCATCCTACCAAATAAAGACGAACTGTAGTCACCTGACGTTCTCCTTTTGTTGCCATGGATTGAATAATCAAGGTCTCTCATTCTCTGGCACGGTTGGCACGTTCAACTAGCAAGAGATTATGTACTCTC
>NW_027432743.1:0-3607 GCF_044706935.1 Curcuma longa
CCGCAACACCGTGCCATGCGCATATATCCCTACAGAGTGATAACGGCCACTCCGCAACCCTCATCCACAAATTAACACAGGCCTGCGCTGCAGACTCGACCACTCCCCTCTCTCCGTGCCAGGCGCAGCATTCCGCTTGGCCCATCTATCCCATGCCACGCTCAGCTCGCACGCCGCAGCGTCCCGATCGATCCCGCCCACTGCACTGCCTACCGATGACCGCGCCACGCGCATCCCTACAAATTAAGTAACCCAGCAAGCAAAAAGTCCGCAAACCTCATCCACAGATTAACGTAACGCCCGCGCGCAGCTGCAGACTCGGCAATCTCTCCGTGCCCTGCGCGGCATTAATTCCGCTTAATTCGGCCATCCCGTGCCACGCTCGCTCGCACACTCACGATGCTCCAATCTACATAGTACTAACACACCCATCAAAAGTCCGCAACCCTTATGATCCAGGTATATATATATCAACGTCGGCACTGCAAACTCGATCAATTTAATTGCGAGGGTAAAAATCAAGACAACATATATTCCTAATTATTAATTTGAATCGTATGCCCATTTTTTTAAAAAGGAAAAGTTAAGAGTATAATTTAATTACTATATATTGCAAATACTTATATTTTATTCCACCCCTAAAGGCTACAGGAGGATAGTGGCATTAACGTCGTCTTTATAATTTACATTTAATTTAAGAATCGAATATATATCAATTATGATGAGAATTTATTCGATAAAAAAATTTCATTGCATGGATCAAATCGATTAATTACCTCATAATTAATTAATTAGCTTTAAGCATTAATTAAATATCTGATGTTAATTAAAAAATAATATCATATAGCATATTTATAACTATCGGTGAGCAAAATATCCGTTAAATCAAAATAATCGAATAAACCAATTAAATTAAGAAGTTTAGTTGGATAATTATTAGATCAAATCAATTTGTTTTTTTATTTTAATTATTTTAATTTGACTTCGATTTTAAAATTTAAAATTCAAAAATAGTATCAATTTAGTCAACTATTATATTATGAACATGACTCCTTATTAACCACAAGGCAAACTCTCTAAGTGTCTTAGAAGTTAATATCTAAATCAGTCAGAAAAAAATTACAGGCGAATAAAATTGAGTCGAGTTGAATTTTTACATTTTTATTTTACTTTAAATGAATTCATTGCTAAACCCATTCGGTCGAGAAATGACTCAAGCGGTTTAGTAATCATGTCAGTGTGAACGTACAAATTTACTTTTTTAATATGATAAATCTCAGTTAGTCTCATGCACTCAATCCCTGAGGGTGATCAGCTCGGTCCCACGGAAGTTTTCCACCGACCACCAGAGTAAATCGAGAAGCGCACATAGCGGTCAACCCAGATGTTTGCAAATACGCCGTAGTTAAGGATCGAACCACAGGTGCTTGGGTAACAACCTGAATGTCCTACCGTTGTACCATTGCCCCGGAGATTACTTTTTTTTAGATATGGATTACATTGAAGGGATGAGCCCAAATTTGATTAAACAGGAAAAATCGATCAAATCCACTAAATTTAAAATTTTAATTTGATTATTTCAAAACTTTATTTTTAAAAAAAATAATTAATTTGTTAATTCAATTTAATTTCAATTTTAAAAATTCTTATTCAATTAAATAAATAAAATTAAATTAATTAAAATAACAAAATAATTTATAAATTTTTAAGTAAATGAATTTATAATTCCTAATTAATTAATAAATCTTTTATAATAGTTAAAAATTTTGATTATTTCAATTAATCTGGTTTGAGACTAAATTAATTAATATGTTATCGATTCAGTTTGTTCGGGGTTTATTTAAAATTTGATCTATTCAATTAGTTCAAAAAAATTTAGTTTGATTCGGTTTCAATTAATTCGGTACGGTTTCGCAGCGTCACCTTCAAAGATATTCCTAACAGTGCATTAGATTTTCTATGGATCTAGTGTGAAAATCTAGCCTAGATTTATTTGGAGGAACCTTATCCTATGTAAGTAAAAGGTGGAATCGCCACCTTAGCGGCCCCCTGCTCGACTTTACAAGTGTCCCAGAGGAGTAAATTCCTCATTGTACGATTTTGGCCTTTTTCTCATCATGGCTAGCGCATGGAGGAACCTTATCCTAGAAAGTTCAATGATTAGGAATATAATTTGAAAAGGTAATGTGAAACTTACGCATTTGGCTAAAAAAAATTGTGAGTAGAAGGAAGAATGTACGATAAGATTATTTTTTCTATTTCGTAGATAGCATAAACATTCATTGAAATTATATTCTAAAGTTCTTTACATAATATGAGAGGGAATTATAACTTTTTTTTAAAGAATGTGTAAGTGTTTTTTTATTAATATAAATAATTAGTCAAAAAATGTTAATTAATTTGGACTAATTTTTAGGAAAGAACGCAATTTTACATAATTTAATTATATTATCAACAAACTATATCAAAAAAATTACAGCAGAATAAAATTAGGCTGAGTCAAGTTTTTACGTACATTGTTATTTTACTTGAACCAAATCGCCGCCCGATCCGTCCGACCAAAAAAATGACTCTAAGGGTGCGTTACATTTAAAGTTATGATATATGACCTTGGTTATATGATTACCAAGTAATCACATAACCAAGGTTATGGGCATAAAACATAACCTAATGTTGTTTGGTTTACTTTATTTATTTGGAGGGAATAAAACATAATCAGTTTTATATTTACTATATTACCCTTCATTCAATTATATTTTAATATAATTCATTAAATTAATAAGTATAATTTGTTAATTTTATTTTAATAAAATAATTCATTAAAAATAATTATTTTAATAAAAATTTATTAAAATAATAAATATAATTTGTTAATTTTATTTTTTAAATTTTAAAAAATATATATATTAATAAAATAATTTATTAAAATAATTATTTTAATAAAATAATTCATTAAATTAATAAATATAATTCTTTAATTTTATATTTTTTTTAAATTTAAAATAAATTTATATTTCTTTTAATAAAATACTTTATTAAATTAATAAAGATAATATGATAATTTTATTTTAATAAAATAATTCATTAAAAATAATTATTTTAATAAAATAATTTATTAAATTAATAAATATAATTGGTTAATTTTATTTTTTTAAAATTAAAAAAATATATTTTTAAATGAAATTAATCTATTAAAATAACTATTTTAATAAAATAACTTATTAAATTAATAAATATAATTCATTAATTTTATTTTTTAAATTTAAAATAAATTATTTTTTAATTTATAAATATTTAAATTAAAATTTATTGAATTAAATAATTTAATTTTAACTAGATTTCATAGTACTTTTTAATTGACTTAGTTTAAAATTGGAGGGTAATCATGGAAAAAATTTCGTTAACCTCAGGAATCGTAGAAAACCTTAGGCTGCCAAGGTAATCACATTACCGGGTTATAACCCATTTGCTGATGTGGCGGTGATGTTATATTACTGGGAATCAATCATAACCTGAACCAAACAAGATTATCAACGATAACCTTGGACAGATAACCAAGGTTATCATTGATAACCCTCAACCAAACGCCCCCTAAGTGGTTTAGTAC
>NW_027432744.1:0-8026 GCF_044706935.1 Curcuma longa
TTTCTTTTTCTCAAATATTCTTATCAAACAATATTATCAAATTGGTAAAGCTTCAATCTAAAATAAATAGTCAAAACTCAAAAATACATTTTAAAAAATCATTTTAAGGTGTTTTTTTCATTTATTATCAAGGGTGTCTGCCTCTATATATTTTATTTTTGAATTTATTTTTATTTTTTTACTATTGTAATAATTATAAGATCACACAATTATAACAACTATGATTTAGTAGTTGTTATAATATAATATTAATTATATTATTAGAAATAAATTATCTATATTGTAACATATATATATATATATATATATATATATATATATATATATATATATATATATAGGTTGACTAATGTTGATAAGTGTTGATGAAAAATAAAATATTCATATTATAAGAGCTCTGAATTGTAAGTATTACAACACAGTATTATTAATATTGATCAGAATCGAATCGAAGTGTTATTATAATATAATATTAATCAATATTTACTAGAATTAAAATGTCCATATTATAGCAGCTATAGTTCAACAAAATTTATATTAATTGATCAGAATTGAAGTAATATTTATGTTATAATAGTTATAATTTATAGTTCCTATAATACAGTTTATTTGTGTTGATTAAAGTTTAAGTATTTATGTCATAGTAATTATGAACTCGTAACTATTATAATAATATTAAAATAAAAGTAATTTTGAAAATCAAAATGTATTAACTAGGCATGAACACAAGAAATTCAGAAATAATCATTATTAACAATATTGCTCCTGCTCTAATAATCCTATTGACTATTGTTATGGAACAATCCAAACAAGTCAAAATCTTGTTGAATCAATCTAAATTCACCATCTTTAGTTGTTGCAAGAACATGTTGGAATAAATCGAGGCTAGTGCTCGAGAACAAGATCACTCTAGGCTTCAAATCGTGTTTCAAAACACTGTCCTTAAGGCTTTATTTGGTCTATATATTGTGCAACACAAAGACCAAATATCCTTAGGATTAGATGAAGTTAATTGTCTTTACTTTGCACTAAGTAAGACAATTCACAAAACAAGGGAAAGAAGAGCAAGAGAGTATGTTTGTTTCCATCCAACTTAACCCTTTTATAGAGACTACAATGACATTGAAATGACCAAGGGTTGTGACTTTTCTCAAGTGTCATTACTTTTCCCAAAAGTCACAACTTTTTCCAAAGGTAGCAACTATTCCTTTGAATTCTTTCAATTATTAAAATATCCAACAGAACATTCTAGAGATCCAAACAAACACTTGACTACAGTCATAACCTTCTTCCGATGGGATGAACAGAAAATCTTACCAGGATCACTATTCTATATATAATAAATGTATTTTTTTATCAATCCATCAATAATAATAATAATAAATTAATTAATTAATTAATAGATTCTTCATGCAAAATCTATATCCGTCAAAATTAAATCCGCGGTTAAACATCAATTAAATCATTTTATTAGACTTACCCATAATGATAAGTCCTCATATTATAATCTTAACATTAGGTATTAATGATCTGCATAAAATGTTTTGAAATTATTGTCTTTTTTTATTAAAAAAAAGAAAAAGTTTGCTAATGAAACAAATCTATCTGCAGCCAATTCATTTGCCCTCTGCCACATGCACATGATGAAGTTTCAAAATAGACGCCCAAATGGACCCGTCACTACGCCATTGACCAGCAGGATCTAGGATCTATATAAACACCCTACTCTGCCCCTTCTCCTTCATCCCCTGCAAGCTTCTCCTTATCAGTTACTTTCTAGTCTACACCCTCGCCGGTGAAAATGGTTTCCAGTTCCTGCACCGACGAGGTCACCTTCAACGTCTCAGCCTCAAAGCTCTGGAAAGGAGCAGTGTGCGAACCCCACATCTTGTACCCCAAGCTCTTGCCTGACTTTTTCTCTAAAGCAGAGCGTATCGGAGAGGGAGTTGGAGCCATCAACATCTTCTACTTCGCTCCTGGTATAATATTTATCATTTTCATCTTCTGATAAACTCTTTGATTTGAGTTCCTTTAGATGTTAATCATATTAATATTCGTTACATCGCAGCTGCTAATATGCCACTGGGAAGCTTGAACAAGAACAAGATAGAAGTGTTCGATGATGCGACCTACACTTTCAAGAATACAGCCATTGAAGGAGGACTCATTGGCGTGCTCCTGAAGTCACTTACCTATGAATCCGTATTCGTAGCTTCGGGTGCTGACAGTTGCATTGCAAAGATTAAAATGGAGTATGAAACACTCGGAGACAAAGATCTCACTGAGGAAGAGCTGAAACCCATTAGAGATGGATCGATTGGAGTGCTCAAGGCTGTTGAGGGATACTTGCTCGCCAATCCTGATGTCTATGCATAAATTCATATGTACCAGCCATGCATCCTATCTAAGCCGAAATTTGAGTATATCATGAATAAAAGGCTGGCGTAATTATTGAGAGTGCATTAATGAGAGATGTTTCATTTTGTGTAAGACTTTTACTATGAATAAAAGCTTTGTTTCTTTCACATCCTGTTTGATGAAATGATTGCTTGAGAACATTTTTTTCCTGAAATGTATCAATCATAATAGCAGTCCAGTTACAAATGCATGTTAAAGGAAGTGCCAGAGGATAGTTAATGAGTATTTAGATCTCTAGTAAAAGTGATTATAATCTTCAGCTGAAGTATCTTCTCATGTCGATGGTAATCGATACTCGTGTTACCTTCATTTTCTGGCTTCTAAAATTTTTTATGATGATCGATGCTAGTCGTCGATGTATAATTTAATTTTATGGAAATCATCATAAAATATTAATTCAATGACTACCCAAGTCAAGTAGATCAGACAAGCCGAGAAATTAGAATGGACTGAGCAGATCAGATGATTTATTCAAACGAAATTGACAGATCAAAAGAGCCAAGAAAGACTAAGGGAAACTGATGTGATCAAGTCGTTCTAATAAAATATTTTTCTAAAAAAAATTAATATGATGAAGGATTTTCTAACCTATTACTTAGTAATAACTCTGTTTTAATTCTCTCCATCATCGTAATAATAAATAAGAGCCGACAATGCATCTGGTTAGATGTATATTTTATGGTCTAGAGATTTTCATTCTGCATGTTTACTCTTTTTCTTAGTCTTCTAGAACTATATATAAATTTCCAACAGTCAATTTTCATGATGAAGTTTCAAAGTGTTTACGCAGACGCCCAAATTGACCCGGCAGTGAAGATGCCACCTACAAGATCTACGTATATAATTTGTCCACGTATATAATTTGTGTTTTCTTCCGCTTTCTTCTTCATTTCCTGCAAATTTCTTCTTATCAGTTACTTTAATAAGAATATAATAAACAAAATTATGAGACTGAAATTAGCGATAAGAAAGACAGAACAAAGGGAAGAAATATGTCAAACCAATATTGTACCTATGGCAGAGGTTTAGGAGTGTCAATTGATAAGATTATGATAGAAATTATGATTGAGATTTCGAGAACTAATTTATCATAATTTATTGATAATATTATGATAGAAATTATGACTGAAATTTTAAGATCTAATTTATTATCAGTAATGTATAATATTAACTGTATATATATTCGAATAGCAGTTATTAATATAATTATTGTAAATATATTTTTATCTAAAATATATTGTACAAGAATTCTTATTTTAAAAAAATCATCAAAGAAAGAGGCATCCAACTATTTTATCAATTATGTCATGGCATCAGAGTCAAGCTCTGAAATTCATAACTGAATCTTTGAATATTTGTCAATTTTTTTCTGTCCTATAAAGTTTTCTAGTTTGCTTTCAATGTTTGTGTTGATTAATTTCTGTTCAACAACTTTAGCTTTGAGATTTCATTTTTTTTTTTAAGAATGACTGCTGAGAATTTTCTTGGAATAATGTCTATAGAGACTCTAGCTATTAAATTTACAGGAAAGAATTATGCAGCTTGGGAATTTTAGTTCAGAATGTTTCTAAAAGGGAAGGAGCTTTGGAATCACATTGACAAGTCTGCTCCTGCTCCTAAAGAAAATACAGAACTTAGTTAATGGGACACAAAGGAAGCTTGAATCATCTCTTGGGTTTTAGGTTCTATTAAACCTTATATGGTAAACAATTTATAGTCCTTTAATACAACTAAAGAGATGTAGGATTATCAACAACGCATATATCTTCAAGATAATACTGCAAGACGATTTCAACTAGAATTGGATCGAAGATTGATAACTTTAGTCAAGGTAATCTCCCTATTGAGCAAAAATATTTTGGATTAATTAATCTATAGAGCGAATATTTTGGTCTTATCTATTCAAAGGTATTTAAAGATGTCTTAGCTAGCCTTCAAGCAATTCATGAAGATAGTAAACGCGATCAGTTTTTGATGAAACTAAGGCCAGAATTTGAAGTTGCACGAGCTGGATATTGAATAGAAATCATGTCCCTTTCTTGGATATATGTCTTGGAGAATTGTTGTGTGAAGAACAAAGAATGACTACACAAGTTGTTTTAGGTTCATCCAAGGAGATATCTAGAGTTGTTAATGTTGTTTATGTTGCTCAAGGGAAGAACCGAGGAAAGGGATCAATGTAGTGCTATAGTTGCGAAGAGTTCAAGCATATTGCCCGCAATTGTAATAAGAAATTCTGCAATTATTATAAATAGAATGGATACATTATCAAGTAATGTCCTACACGCTCAGAAAATTGACGAGGTCAAGCTTCTCAGGCAGCTATCTCACACCCTACCACTATCAATTCTACAACCACAATTAGTGACATAAATCAGTCTTTTGCTACTCCAGAAATGGTCTAACAGATGATCATCATAATATTTTCTACTCTTAGACTTCATGGTCAAGGTAAGATTATTTCTTCTCCTTGGTTTGTTGATTCTAGGGCATCAAATCATATGACTGGATCACCTCATTGGCTACACAATCTTCAGAGGTATATTGGTAAATAAAATATTCAAATTCCTAATGGTAGTAATATTTCAATTACAACCATTGATAATATTGGACCTTCCTTTCATCATGTGTTTGTCTTTCTTGGATTGTCTACTAATTTAATATTTGTTGGGCAATTAGTAGATAATAACTGTGATATAAATTTCTATCATCGTGGTTATCTTGTACAGGATTAGAGGTCAGAGAAGGTGATAACAAGGGGGCCTAAAGTGGGTAAATTATTTCTATTACAATTTACTATATATTCCTAAAACTCTGTCTTTGGCTTCTATTATTATTGAAAATAAGACAGGCGTTTGACATAAGCATTTGGGTCATCCAAATAATGTGATATTGTCTCATTTAATGAATCATGATTTTCTTGGCAACAAAAATCAATATTCTTTTAATAGTTTATCTCTTGACTGCTCTGTTTGTAAATTACTCATGCTAATTCATATTTTGAGATTATGCATAGTAATGTTTAGGGTGTTACTCTTATCATTTCACATGCACAGTACAAATATTTTATGACATTCATTGATGATTATAGTCGTTTCACATGGATATATTTTCTGCGTACCAAAGTTGAAGTGTTAACTGTTTTTAGAATTTTTGTAGCTTATATTGAGACTCAATTTTTCACCTCCGTTAAAGTTTTACAGTGTGATATTGGTGGTGAGTATATCTCACATGGTTTCCAAGCTTTCTTACAATAGAAAGACATTATATCTCATCGATCATGCCCTTATACCCCTCAACATAATGGGGTGGCTGAACAGAAAAACCATCATTTGCTGGATATGGTTCGCACTTCACTCGTAGAGGTATCAGTTCCGCCTAGATTTTGGGTGGAAGTTCTGTCGACTGTAATTTTTCTAATTAATCGGCTACCTTTTCAACAATTGAATTTGGATTCTCCTTACTATTCCTAAACCTGATTATCATATGTTACACACTTTTGGATGTGTTTGCTTTATTCACTTACCTTCACATGAACGCCACAAACTTATAGCTCAATAGTAAGGTGTGCATTTATAGGATATAGTACTACTCACAAAGGATATTTGTGTTATAATGCTGACACTAATCGATTGCGTGTTTCAAGAAATGTGATTTTCTTTGAACATGAGCACTATTTTCAGCAGCAAGATCTCCCTTCAAATGGTGTTCTTCTTCCTAGCTTTGATGATATATCTCCCTCCATTGAGCGTTTTAAACCTGATTTTGTCTATCAACGACGACAACCCTCATCATCGCAAATCCTTCCCGACCCTGATCCAGTGCCCACTTCAGTGGCTCCTCGAAGATCTAATCGCATCAGTCGGCCACCTAATTGGTATGGTTTTTCTATGATTTTAGTCAATATTACAATTCCTACCTTTTATTCTCGAGCCACTGAAAATGTATGTTGGGAGAAAGCTATGCAAGAGGAACTTCAAGCTCTTCTAGAAAATCATACTTGAGATATTGTTCTCTATCCCACTGGTATCAAATTCATTAGTTGTAAATGGGCATATTATATTATGCTGAGATCTAATGGCTCACTTGACCGATACAAAGCAAGGTTGGTGGCACTCGAAAATCGACAAGAGTATGAAATTGATTATGAGGAGACTTTTGCACTAGTAGCAAAAATGACGACAATATGACTTGTTCTAGCTATTGCTGCTTTTACAGGGCTTAGTCATTACGACAGATGGATGTTAAGAATGCTTTTTTACATGAGGACCTTAAAGAAGAAATTTATATGACTCCACCATTAGGATTATTTTCTACACCTTCTTCTAATATTTGTAAACTAAAAAAAGCCACTCTATGGTTTAAAACACACCCGTGTGCTTGGTTCGATAAGTTTCGATCCACGCTTATTCGCTTTTCTTTTGTCCAGAGTCAATATGATTCTTCATTGTTTTTTTGCAAGACTGCTAAAGGAATTGTTTTACTCCTAGTATATGGACTTTGAATTGATTTCTCAACTTCAACAACGCCTTCAAAGCTCTTTTTATATGGACCTGGGTCCGTCCTATATTTTTAGGCCTTGAAGTGAACTCTACGGCGGCTGATATTTTTTTAAATCAACATCAATTCATTCAAGAAATAATTACATTGGCTAGTCTTCAAGATGATCGATCTGTTGATACTCCCTTAGAAGTGAATGTTAAATATTGTCGTGATAAAGATGCATTCTCCCTCTTCCCTCCTTATATAGACATTTAGTGGGGAGCTTGAATTATTTGACTATTACTCAACTTGGCATTTCTTTTGTTGTCCAAACAATTTAGTCAATTTATGCAAGCCTCTGGGCACCTTCACTTGGCTGCTGCTCATCGCATTGTTCGCTATCTGTAAAATATTTCTACAAGAGGTCTTTTCTTTTCTATGGATTCTTCTATTCACTTAATTGCATATAATGATGCTTACTGGGTTGATTGTCCTGATACTCGATGTTCCATTACTGGCAGGTGCATGTTCATGGGCAACTCTCTTGTCTCTTGAAAAAGCAAGAAATAAGATCGTGTGTCGAAATCCTCCACTAAGTCTAAATATCGTGTTATGTCCTCTGCATGTTCTGAGATTGTTTGGTTTCAAGGAATGTCATGAGTTTGGGTTTCCTCAAATGGAACCTACTCCACTTCATGCAGACAATACTAATACTATTCAAATTACAACTAACTCAATATTTTACGAGCACATCAAACACATAGAAGTAAATTGTCACTCTATTCGTGAAACATATGATGCCCATGTCATTTCTCTGCCTCACATCACCACTGATCAATAAATTGTTAATGTATTTACTAAGTTTCTCACTACAATGACATCAATTTTTTGATTACCAAATCGATACTTTCTGATTATCGAGCATCAATTTGAGGGGGATATCAATGGCATGGCAGAGGTTGTGAGCTGTCAATTGATAAGATTATGACAAAAATTATGACTAAGATTTCAAGATCTAATTTATTATAATTTATTAGTTGTAAATTAATACTAATATAATATTAGTTGTATATTTTTTTTATTATAAATAGATTAATAATAATTAGTATAATTATTGTAAATAATT
>NW_027432745.1:0-3941 GCF_044706935.1 Curcuma longa
GGGGGTGTTTGGTTGGGGGTTATCATTGATAACCTTGGTTATCTGCTAAGTTGTCTAAGGTTATCGTTGATAACCTTGTTTGGTTCAGGTTATGATTGATTCCCAAGTAATACAATATCATCGCCACATCAACAAATAGGTTATAACCCGGTAATGTGATTACCTTGGCAGCTTAAGGTTTTCTACGATTCCTGAGGTTAACGAAATTTTTTCCATGATTACCCTTCGATTTTAAAACTAAGTCAATTAAAAGGTACTATGAAATCTAATTAAAATCAAATTATTTAATTCAATAAATTTTAATTTAAATATTTATAAATTTAAAAAATAAAATTAATAGATTATATTTATTAATTTAATGAATTATTTTATTAAAATAATTATTTTAATAAATTATTTTATTAAAAATATATTTTTTAAAATTAAAAAAAAATTAAATTAACAAAATTATATTTATTAATTTAATAAATTATTTTATTAAAATAATTATTTTTAATGAATTATTTTATTAAAATAAAATTATCATATTATCTTTATTAATTTAATAAATTATTTTATTAAAAGAAATATAAATTTATTATAAATTTAAAAAATATAAAATTAAAGAATTATATTTATTAATTTAATGAATTATTTTATTAAAATAATTATTTTAATAAATTATTTTATTAATATATATATTTATTTATTTATTTTAAAATTTAAAAAATAAAATTAACAAATTATATTTATTATTTTAATAAATTTTTTTATTAAAATAATGATTTTTAATGAATTATTTTATTAAAATAAAATTAACAAATTATACTTATTAATTTAATAAATTATATTAAAATATAATTGAATGAAGGGTAATATAGTAAATATAAAACTGGTTATGTTTTATTCCCTCTAAATAAATAAAGTAAATCAAACAACATTAGATTATGTTTTATGCTCTATAACCTTAGTTATGTGATTACTAAGTAATCACATAATCAAGGTTATATATCATAATTTGAACCAAACGCACCCTAGGAGTTTTAAAAATCTACTGGTGATGTTGATCAGTGAGTATCATTATCTTAGACCTTATAACCAATTGATGATAAATTTTCTCAAATTTTTATAAGTTTTTAAAAATTTAATGCTCTCAATTTATATTATCGAAATTCAAGTAAGAGGACGTAGATACATTAAACAGACTTCCAAAATACAATAATTTTGATTTGAACTGATTTAGAATTCTCTAAGTTTATCAGAGATCAAAACTGACTGATAAATCTACGCTATTCAAAATTTTAAAATTTTAATATTTTTTAAACCAGGAGAAAATCCTAAAAATACATTGATAATATTGGCTAATCAGAATCCTTGTCCTAAGTCTTATAATTAATAAGTATGTGCTAAATTTTTTAAGCATTTGTAATTTAAAAATTCATTATATTTAATTTATATTATCGCATTCAAGTCTAAGGGCATGAATATATTAAAGAGGTTTAATACATTGATTTTGATTTATTTGGCGGAAAGAAAGAAAAAAAAAATACAATGAGAATGTGCTACGTATTTTTAAAATTATAAAAATTAGATAGGTAAAATGAACAATACTGAAATCTAGTGTTCAGTAATTACTCAAAAAAATCAAAATCAAAATTTATTCGACAGACTGCTGCAATTTGCGGCGGATTTTGAAAAAAAAAAGGCACCTACCAATTGATTAGCGAAAATATAGATTATTTTAATGCTCCAAAGAGTTTAGACTAATGTTTTTTAAAAAAATAAAAATTAACTAAATTTATCTTTTTAAGCTTGCGAAAAATATTAAATTTATAAATTTAAATGGACATCTTTTTCATTTATTTTTTTGTTGAAATTGTAATACTTAATCCTATTATAAATTAAAATGAGAGACGACGACTTGTGCATATTTCAAAACAATATCGCATGTCGTATATCAATTATTCAATTACATAAGTGGCCTGGGATCACCCATGTGTTCATTCAACTCCTACAGATATCTTAATCAAATCAAATCTCGGCAAGTTTTGAATTGACCGCCAACAATTTAGTTAAGTAACTGAGAATTGAACGGCGAGATTGATTTAGATTCCTGAGTTAATTCATTTTTTTATATTTTAAATTATTTATGACTGTTAAAATATGTTTGGTGAAAAATACTCGATGAGTCTTCTTGTCATCAATAACATCAATCACTTTGATAATTACAACAAATTTTAACAAATTCTCAAACGTCTCACTTTAAATTTGAGAAGGTCTAGAAGACGTTTTTTTTTTCAAAAGATACATATGATTTCCACTTTACCCCTTTGATATTTGTTGATTTTTTGTTCTATTTTTCTTTTATTTATTTTTGATGCATTCGATTCAAGTTATCATATATAATATTGATTATATGATTATCAAATAATCACATAATCAAAATTATGAGATATAAAATATATTTAATTTAAATTATTTATTAAAAAAAATAAAACATAGCAATTTAACATTTACTATATTATCTTTAATTTAATTTATTTTTACAATAAATTAAATTAGTAATATTAATATTAATAATATTAATGATGATAATAAATTAATAATAAATAAAAAATAAATATAATATACTTATATGTTTTAAAATTTAAAATACATTAGTATATTTTTAATAAAATAATTTATTAAAATAATTATTTTAATAAAATAATTCATTAAATTAATAAATTTAATTTATTAATTTAATTTTTTAAAAATTTTAAAATAAATTTATATATGTTTTAATAAAATAATTATTTTAATAAAACAATTCATTAAATTAATAAATATAATTCATTAATTTTATTTTTAAAAATAAATTTATATATATATTAATAAAATGATTCATTGAAATAATTATTTTAATAAATAATTTATTAAATTAATAAATATAATTATTTAATTTTATTTTAATGAAATAATTCATTGAAATAATTATTTTAATAAAATAATTCATTAAATTAATTTGTTAATTTTATTTTTTAAATTTTAAAATATATTTATATATTATAATAACAAAATTTATTGAATTAATAAATATAATTCATTAACTTTACTTTTTAAAATTTAAATTCATAAGTATTTAAATTAAAATTTATTAAATTAATTAACTCGATTTCAATTATATTTCACGGTATATTTCAATTAACTCAGTTTTAAAATCGAAGGATAATCATGGAAAAAAATTTTGTTAACTTCTAAAATTATAGAAAATCTTAGACTACCAAGGTAATCACATTCTCGAATTATAACTCATTTACAAATGTGGCGACGATGTTATATTACTTAGGAATCGATCATAATCTGAACTCAAAATAAAATTATTGATAACCTTAGACATATATATCAAGATTATCATCCATAACCTCTAACTAAAACACTCTTAATTATGGGTTTTCTTGTTCTGCATGTGTGCGTCTCCATTTGTTTGCACAAACTTTATAATTAAAAAAAAATCACTGTTTTTAATTTATATTATTAAATTTAAATTTGATGATATGAATATATTTTAAAAAAATTTTAAAAGCATATTGATTTTAATTTGAAGTAATTTTGAATTTTTTCTATGTTTCATCAATCAATTTCAAAAATTAACCGATGAACTTACATCATTCAAAATTTAAAAGGTTGGTATTTTCTAAATTAAAGAAGTCATAAAAATTCATTGACGATGTTGATTAGTGAATATCATTATCTTAGGTCTTATAATAAATCTATGATAAATTTTTTCAAATCTCTATAAATTTTTTAAAAAATTTATTTTTCTTAATTTATATTATCGAATTCAAGTACCAAGACTTAAATACATTAAGAAAACTTTCAGACTATATTGATATTGATTTTGATTTAAAATAATTCAAAGTTCTTTAAGCTTATTAGAGATTAAAACTCACTGATAAAATCGACACTATTAAAAAAATATA
>NW_027432746.1:0-3563 GCF_044706935.1 Curcuma longa
CATAAGTGTACGCTAGCTTTTCTAAAGAAAATAAAAGGAAACAAATCAAGAAACATGAAATTAATTCACACTCATGCATTATGTTCCCTCCTCTCAGAAGAAACATCCCAAACAAAGGACAACTTCCTGTCAGTATTTTGCGAAGGGGTGTTCGAGAGAAAACCATTTAGTTCATTCCTTCTCTTCATTTGAAAGTCTGATCGAGATATTTTTTGTTCAATAATCCTCGAAGAAATTTCCAACAAAGAAGCGAAATAGAATGACTTTAAATATGTCCAATATGCAGGATATTAAATATGTCCAATGCAAGTGGAGAAAACTTATTTAAATTTTTATTAAATTTTAAACGGATATTTTAATAGAAATCATATAGTCTCAAATTTCGTTTATAAGTCATATTTATTTTTATTTATAAAAATTTATATATAATTTTCTTTGTATCAAATTTATTTTAAATTTTATCTCAATTTGTTTCATAATGCTATATTTTAAAGTGAAATAAATTCATCTCTAATTTATCTAAATTTGAAATAGATTTTAATTCTGTCTCAAAATTTTTAAATATTTTAAACGGATTTATTAATAAAAATTATATAGTTTTAAATTTTATTTGTTTATTTTATTTTTATTTAAAAATTTATTTATAATTTCATTTCAAATTCATTTTAACTTCCGTCTTAAATTTTTTCATCGTATATTATATTTTATTAAAGTGAAATAGATTAATATTTTCATAGTAAATCTCGTCTTTAATTTGATTTATCAAAATTTAAAATAGATTTTAATTTCATCTTAAATTTTTATTAAATTTTAAACAGATATTTTGACAGAAATTATACGGTCTCAAATTTTATTTATAATTCATTTTTATTTTTATTTATAAAAATTTATATATAATTTTGTATCAAATTTATTTTAAATTTCATCTCAATTTTGTTTTTCAAAAGTTATATTTTATTAAAGTGAAATAGATTAGTAATTTTGTAGCAAATTCGTCTCTAATTTATCTAAATCTGAAACAGATTTTAATTCCGTCTTAAATTTTTATTAACTTTTAAACTGATATTTTGAAAGAAATCATATGGTTTCAAATTCTGTTTATAATTTAGATTTATTTTTGTTTATAAAAATTTATATAAAATTTTGTATCAAATTTATTTTAAATTCTGTCTTAATTTTTTTTTCTAAATGTTATATTTTATTAAAGTGAAATGGATTAGTAATTTTATAATAAATCCGTCTCTAAATCTAAATCAGAAATAGATTTTAATTCTATCTTAAATTTTTATAAAATAAAATTTTATTTTAACAGAAATTTTAAAAATCTATTTATTTTATAATTTTTATTTTAAAAATTGAATAGAATTTTCAACAGAGAGTCTGATTATTCCATGCCAAAACAAAACCAAAGTCAAACGATCAGTCTCCGTGATCTTCCTTCCTTCGCCGACGCCGCCGACCAAGTTCTCCATGGCGACCTCCTCGTCCAAAACGCTGGACCACTGGCGGGAGATCTTCCGGACGGCCGGCGAATCGGACGTCTTCCACGTCATCCGACAAGCCATCCGCGTCGCCGCCTCCAATCACCCGGACGAGTTCAGTAGCCGAAGGGATAAGATCGTACAGATGCTCCTCACCGCACTCCCCCGCGTCGAGAAGGCAGACGAGGGCCATCGCAACGCCGTCGAAGCGATGGAGGAGGAGAAGTCTGGCCGTGGAAACTCCGTCAAGAGCGTTGGAGCCTTATCGGCTGCACGGACTCCTTCCTCCGCAGAAGGGGAACCACCGCGAGCCTCTGTTCCTGTTGCCGTCGTAGAAGAAAAAGCAGAGACGAAAAGGCAAGAAACCTGGAAAATAGTGTCAGCAGCAAATGGCAAGATCCGCCTTAGAAGAGTAGTCGACGACGATCAAACGAAGCCGATGGCGCCACAGACAACATTCACAGAGCATCAAGTACCTGATGAGCCTCGCAATGATCAAGAAGGGTCGCATCATCCTGAACCTCGCAATGATCAGCAGGAAGGGTCGTCGCTTCGATCTAATCTGGAAGCCGCGGCAAAGCGCAGACTCAGCGAAGGCTGGTCCTACCGACCATTTGAGCCGACATCGAAGAAGAAGTTCTGCAGAAGGCTAGAGCCTCCTATGATTGCACCTGAGCCTAGCAATCAGGAAGGGTCGCTTCCAACATTCACAGAGCATCAACCTCCTGATCTTGTGATTGCTCCATCCACAAGACAACCACAAGGCTGCAGGTCACAAAGATTAACATCCACAGAGCATAAACCTCCTCAGCCTCAGCCTCCTGTGATTGTTGTTGCTCTACCTGCAAAGCGTCCCAGATTGCCAAACATGCTTCTAGATGTAAGTTTAGCCATTAAATTTCTCATTTAATTTATATCTAGCTAGCTAGCTTCGTTTAAAAAGAATTATCAATTGTACTAGTCTATTTTTGTTTTGTTTTAACAATTCAAATGTCTTGATCAGGACGCATCGCTTCGATCTAAGCTGGAAACGTCAAAGCGCAAGCTTCGCGAAGGCTACCAACAAACTGAAAACGGTATGTACATTGGATTCAATTTAATTATTTATTTATTTCTGTGCGAGTTGAGTATTTTATATATATATAAAATATGTCTCGTGAAGGAAGAGTAGTAGTGACATGCTTGTTTACTTGATATATGCAGCGAAAAGGCAGCGAAAGATACAAGTAATTCAACCTCGAGAGGTACCCAAGGACAGTGGTAAAAGGCCTCCCCTGTTTAAGAGCTTGGGAACTTGGCTGCGATAATTTAGCTAGCTTTCAAGCTGCTTCAGGAGCTCCAGTTGTTTGCTCGTTCGCTTCTGCACGTGAAGTCTTGATGTGTATAGGAACCATCCACCACTTATAGCTAGCAAACTAATTTGCTATTTGGTCTATACATGTTTCTTTTAGAACATGCATGGTTCTTATGTTAATTTTGTTTCTGGATTTGTTTGTTCTAAACAATTTCATTTCATTTAACAATAATTAGTTAAGATATTTTTTTTATCATTATCGTATGATGAGTGCTCAATTACCTTAATATGATTCATGGAGAGATTTTAATAGGTGTTGTTGCGATAGGTTATGGGATCAATTCCCAACGTGTTTGAAATATTTCATTGTTTCATTGATCATTGTGCACAGGATTACTGTGCTGAACACACTTTGAGTTTCAATTTCTCAAGTCAGCCACTATTCATTAAGTTCGTGAAAAAACAATTTTTTTAAATTAAAATAATTATTTAAATTTTATCAAAATCATTTTAAAATAAAATAGTCATTACACATTATGACATCTACCATAGTATTAAAAGTTAATCATAGTTAATCATAGTATTAAACGTTAGGCAAATATACATATATTTTATAATATAGTTAATCATAGTTATTAGAAACGTTACGTTAATCATGGGATATCTTTTTAATTTTTATAATATAGTTAATCGATGTTTTGTTTAGAACATCGATCGTATACTTTAGTTTCTCTCTGGATTTGTTTGCTGCTGTAAATTAAACAATTTCATTCAATGCAACGGGGTTT
>NW_027432747.1:0-1939 GCF_044706935.1 Curcuma longa
GAGCCGGCTCTAGGCATAGGCCACTAAGGCCTATGCCTAGGGCCCCAGTTTTATAGGGTCCTATTTAAATTTTAATTATTATATATATATAATAATAATAATAATAATAATAATAATAATAGGTATGCAGGACAGATTCATTTTTTTTTAAATTTTAATTATTATATATATATATATATATAATAGGTACGTAGAACGGACCTATTTTGATTAAGGAATCCGTTCCCTGAACCTATTTTGATCGGGAAATCTGTAAATCCAAGAAAGCGGGGATGGAGATGGGGAATCCTCAAATCTCGAAAAACAGGGATGGATCGAGGATAGTATTCCAAATATTTCCGTCCTCATCCCCTAACAGTCAAATCCGACCCCGTCCCCCGAACTATCGGGGCTCCTCCGTCGAGGAGTTAATGAATACTCGCTTGAAAGCCTGAAATTTATGTAAAAATTTAATGAATGATGGGGTTTGAATTCCCCAAACTTTTGTTTAAGAGAGAGAGATTTTACCACCTAGAATATTACAATTTGTTCGTGGGGTTTGAAATACCCACGGGGAAAATCACCCCCGAAACCCGCGGGGATTCTCGAAACTCACGGGGGATCTCCGAAATCCGCTGGATACCCGAAATCCGACGGGGACATGGATGATATTTAAATTATGATACCCTACGGGGATGTGGACGGGGATGGTATATGAGTTTGGATTTCAAGGACGGGGATGGAGAAAGCTTCCCCGCGAATCCCCGAACCCGTTGCCATCCCTAGTTAGAAAACTAAATTTCATATAAAAATCTATTTTTAAATTAATAATTAGAAAACTAAATTTTATATAAAAATTTATTTTTAAATTAATATTTTATTTTTAAAAAAATTAAACCCGCCGTTGTCGATTCCAAGTCCGAATATAAAAAAAATAAAGGATAGTCTGGTACACGAAGCTCCTGCCATACGGGGTCCGGGGAAAGGATCAATTGTACGCAGCATTATCTTGCCTTTGGCAAGAGACTGATTTAAACCCGTGACCTCTAAGTCACATTTAAACTCTCCTTCCGAATAAAAAAGGATGAAAAAAAATTTTATATTTTAAAAAAATATATTAAAGTCTTTTAAAAAAAATTTAGGCAGGGCCCCAAAAACCCTTTACGGCCCTGCCTGCAAAGGCGAAGAGCTGCTCTGCTTCCTCGTCTTAAAAGAAGATCGATGGCACTCTCATACACCGCGCGGGCGCGAAATTTCACCGCGTTTGGCTTCGAATTTGATGAAAGAAGAAGGGCGAGGGTGGCAAACAACAAATTATAGCGCGTGCACGGACCTCACTGTAGCGAAGCTCAAACTTAATGCATTAATAGCCTATTGGGGGGGCCATATAATAGCAGAATTTATAATTGCATTACCTTGATCGGAATCGGAGTGCAGGACAATAGCAGAATCTGCCAAGGAAATATTGTAGTTTACAGGACTGATAAAAAAAAACTGAGTGTTCATGAGATGAAATCAAGTTATATTATGATAATCAGAGTATCATCTATGAAAAAATCAAATGTATCATATGAGAATCAAACATATCGATAATATTTCATAATATCAGAAAGGTGATTTCTTCTAGTTAAATACTATTTGAAAAGGTCCACATTTTTTAAAATATTATAGACATGTTGATAAAGTCAATTACTATAGAGAAGTTCAATTATTGCTAGAACTTAATCAATTTAATAGGGCCGGATGCATCCCAACTCGATGTCTTGGGATGGAGTTTTTGGATCTATATTTTTCTCCTAGGGATGGATATTCGTCAATATGGAGATTGTTGAAGTATATGTGACTCATATTGAACATGACCGTGGTAAGGAGCACGATCAACCTGTGCTCCGTTAAGCAAATAGGAAATGCACAACGAACACCATGAGCATGGAAGGGTAAGCTTTACCCTTCTCTTACC
>NW_027432748.1:0-3173 GCF_044706935.1 Curcuma longa
TGTCACGCCCCGAGAAGGCCGTCCGAAAAATTTCGGCAGCATCTCCCCAGTAACTATGACAATTCCCCTAGTACAAACATGTATACACAGCCACAGGCGGCTGGAATAAGGACTACACGTCCATGTATATCACAACTACACACACATATGCAAAATAAAGCCTACACGGCCGTAACCACTAACATCATGCAAACGAAATACTAAAACTATTAACCATAAAAGTTCCATACACCATATCTGAAAACACCAAAACAGAAAAACTCCAGAAGACCCTAATAAAGTCCACAAAACATAAATCCATGTCCAAGTACATAAACCATACCATAAACGATAGACCAACGACAAACCAAAAGGGAACCTCCTGCTGTGAGATGGGACTAGCCGACTGAACCTCCAAGCGCCACTAAACCTATCTGCTACCTGGGGAGAAAACAAAACAATCCCCAGGGTTTGGGTAGTGAGCATTAGATGCTCAGTGGATACAAAAGAATATAAGTGCATGAAAGGATAAACGGAAGAACAAACACTCAACAACAGGTAATAGGTATCAACAGATAACAGAGAACATGGAAATCAAGAATGGTATCTCAACAGAAATAATAAGGAATGAAAGCTACACAACAGATATGGATATCAAATACATATAAATATGTAAACAATGGGAGTCGAGCATGGTATATCAACTGCACAATAAAGAAGAAGAATCCAAGGCAACAGGTATATCTATATGATCATGTATGTTATGTCATACAAATGCCACAATCATAGCAAACAAATGCAACAATCAACATGCATATGAATAAAGTAAACTATGTAATAGTCCTACCAACAAATGCATGTAATGTGCATCAATCAACGCAACCAAAATATCAAGTCACTGTCCGCACTCTCGTCGTCCCAGTCACTCTCCCAGAGCTCAGTGAACTGGGGGCCAGACATGACATACTGCCAGCTCCAACAACAAACCACCGTAATCTGGTGGGGAGGGGCAGTGTAACAGGAGGGCTATGTAGCCAGTCCTGGTCGCACCCAACTGTAGTGCAAGGCTCTTTCCACTGTGGCACCACAACACGGTGCAGGTAAGATCCACCAACAACAACAATTACAACTATATGAATGCATGATGATCGTTCCTACATGTAATAACTACAAGTAATCAGCATGTGCAACAGGTATCAAGGGAAGTCAATCATGGTATCACTGGTATCAACAGGTAGCGACTGTATAACAACAGGAAGTTCAATAAGGTATCAACAGATATCAACCAACGAAGGTGTAAGGTATCATCAAATGGTACTAGCATGGATAGCAAGAGTAGCAACAAAATAACAACAGATCAAAATAAAGGTCAACAGGTAAGTATCAAGCAATGATAGCAAATAGCGAAGTAGGCAACAATGCAATAAGGGCAGCAAAAAGGAAATCATGCATTACAAAAAGGAGGATCTGTGTTGACCAAACACAGGAGTACCCACCTGATTAACGAAACGTCACGATACACCCTAATAAAATCCTCCGTGTCTTGCAGGATCGCTAGATTAAAGTCCTGCAATTTACAATAACTAATACTTACCAACTACAATAACATATTGAATTCTATTAACAACAACCATGATATGTGAAATCATTATCAACCCCCTTAACTAAACATATTTCAATTAGAACCAATCTACATTTATAGATTAACCAACTGTAATTAACCAACAACTTTAGTTAGTTTATTAATTACCCATCTAATAATTAATTAAGCTGTTAACAATAAAACCTAATTAATTATCAACGATTTAATCTAACAAAAATAAATAACCTATCAACTAATTAATTAGTCAATCTCATTAATTCATTAACATAACAATGATTAATTAAACTAAACCCTAACAAATACTTTTACAAATCCAACATTAACCACTACCTGATCAAACAGTAACCTTACTCTAATCAATTTCATTAACTTTTAACTGTATCTAAACCACTCTTATCAAATCCAACAGTAACTTTAATTAAATTTCAATCCTAACCTTAAGTCAGGTCTTATTTAAACTCATACCAAACTTAACCAAATCCTAATCGAATGAAGGCTAACAACAACCTATTTGATCTTAATTTCCAACATTCAAAACAGATCTACCACATTTTAAACGCCTATGAACAACCCAAAATCCCCATAAAACAATAATCTCTAATTAAACCGAATAGAATTTAAATCCAAAGAATCCCAATCACCATTACTCACCGAACCTAATCCAAGCTCTGGTCCTGTTCTTACTGCCGAAACTAAGGTAGTGTTGGTCGGCAGGGACAGCGGCGCTTCTGGCGGCAGGTTTCGGCATCCTTCTCCATGCTGGAAGCAAGGGCGGAGGACGGTGGTGGCACTGAATCGAGGAAAGCGGCGGTGATGCAGTGGCGCTGGGTCGGGGCATAACGAAATCAGCGGCGGCTGTGGTTGTTGGCTTCGGGCGGCGGTAGGGCAGCAGCAGAGGAGGGAAGGAGACGGTGGCTGGCCTTTTCTCCGTGAGTCGGCGGTTCCTCCTTCGCCTTGGCAACCCCTCCCGTCGGCGTCGGCAACGGCTGTGTGATGGAGGAAAGGCGAGGAAGAAGAGGAGGAGACAGTAGCTTGAGGAAGAAAAGGTTAGGCGGCGGTGGCGATGTTCCTTTCACTCGGCTTCGACGGAGAGAAGAGGCGGCGTCGGGCGAGGATGGGGAGGAGCAGAGACGCGTCGGCGCGATGAGGAAGAAAACAGAGGAGAGGCTCGCGATTTTGGGGAGGTTAGGGTTCCTAACCGGCTTTATTTCCTCTCCTAACGGGTCGGATCCACACCCCATTAACCCAATACCCTTTAACCTATTAAATAACCTAGGATTTGATGAATTAATCCCCATCTACCAATTAGCCCTTTTATATAACTTAGGGTTTTATTGATTAATCGAAAAAGATATTAGGGTTAATTCATTTACGAATAAACCCCTAAGCTTCTGGTATTTTACAGATTGAATTTTCTTCCAAATGGGGACCACAATCAAAGGATGTTGGGCATCTGGATTGGCCGTCGTATGCGCTTCCCGATTTACCCTGGTGGTCGGTTAAACTTCCATAGGACCGAGCCGACTACCCCAGGGATTGAGTCCATAAGACTGACTGGGATTTATCATTTTTTTTTCAAAAGAGGAGATTA
>NW_027432749.1:0-11992 GCF_044706935.1 Curcuma longa
TAAGTATATTTTATTTGATACGGATTTGGAAAGGACTGGTTTTTATTCGAAGATAATGCACGATCTAAAAAGAGATCGAGAGGAATCTAGATGATATATAATGAGTATATATGGTTCGCATTGATGCCATTTTAGTTGACTTTTCGATAAGTCCTATTTGACTAATTAACCATCATTGTTGTTAGAAGCACAAAAGGTTCCGTTAGTAACGAGAAAAGTTAGCTTTGAACATTCGAAGAGAGGTCAAATGGTAAGATAAAAAGTCATATGAGCGGTCGAGACAATGCATGCATGATCTAAAGATCTAGATCTAAAAGAAGATAAAGAGGAATCTAGAATGATATATAAGCATCAATTGCCACTTTCTTCGAGTCAAATGGACCACAAGCTTTTCCTCGAGAGCTAGGGCAAACCGCAAAAGACTCAAAGAAGAAACTATCGATCAAATCCTAGAAGAATTTTGAAATTTATCGGACTTAATTGCACACCATTAGTGGACCCAATTAAGCCTTAAAGAACATTACTATATATGTGCTTGGTTGAAAAGCCATCATCTCAACATATATAGACAACTAAAATAATCAACATTAGTTTGATTGTCGCAAGCTCTCAAAGTTTCTTGTGTTTTAGATACAACAAATTGAGTCGAAGATTTCTCATATCAGTCCTATTCCGGCGCCGTAGATGGTCAAGCGACCAGTCAAGGATATGCCACCTCAACTGCTGGAGTCCCGCCGATGAGAAAAACCTGAGGAAGAAGGAAACTAAACGAGCGGATTAGCAGGGCGCCGGAGATTTCCGGTGGGACCACTCCGATGCTCAAGTCAGTCCAGAGGAGTCGCAAGAAGGAAGGAAAAATAGTGCTTAAAGAATAGGGAATTTTCCTGAGAGCGCCTTTTTCATACCTATGATGAGTTTATATACTTACTGAGAGAGATATTTGTGTGGAGGTGTGAGGTAATTGTGGGGACAGATTCTGTACATCCCTGACAAGTGTAAGTAGAAACAGAATAGCATATAGGGGACAAGGTCCGTAGACCTAACAACTGTCCTATAACTCGGACATATGGATTATTCTTGTCACCATTAGTGGACCAAATTAACCCTTAAAGAACATTATTACTATATATGTGCTTGGTTGAAAAGCCATCATCTCAACAAATTGAGTCGAAGATTTCTCATATCAGTCCGATATATATATAGCAAAAGTTCGATCATTCAGCTAGCCTTTGGCTTAATTAATTAATTTCACAATCTTCATATATAATATAAACACTTAAGCAATTAATCAATGCCATTTGCTTGTGTTATTGTAAGTCGATGATGGCATTATATTCGAATTAGTGCTCTCGTACATATAGTTTGATTATATTTTTCGATCGCAATATATAGATATAGATATAGTTATAAGTATCTTCTTCCACCGCAGCCATTCTCCCTTTGGCAATTGAAGTAGATTGCGGCGACAGGGTCGTCGAGGTTGTAAAGCGCGGCGAAGTCCCTGGTGTTGAAGTTTTGCCTCCAGCCGGGTGCGTAAATGGTCTGACGAACCGATTGCCGGAACAACACGAACACCAAACGGTGAATTCCAGCGGTCGGACGCGGGCTCTCATACGAAACGATTTCATTTCCTGAAAATTAAAAACAAATTAACTTTACATTATATTCCAAATTATAACAACATTCATTTGCTAGCTAGTTAATGAACTCGATCGATCGTTTAAAGTTGGAATTATAATCAATCGCTGAATCTCACCACAGCTAGCATTAGCCGTTTCCGGTATGTCGGTCACCAACCTGATAAAATTAAATTAAACAAGTTAGTTAATTTGATCGATCACAGTCCAATGGCACACAATTCGATAGACCTATTGATCTTACCAATGTAGGTGCTCCCTCTAGTCGGGTTGCTCGGGCTAGGTGCATCGGGATCGACCATCACCTAGCAGTAGTCAACACGACTAGCCGCGCCACGTTAGCAAGCAAGCAAACAAACAAACAAACAAAGTTTCACTCGAGTGGAACCCAACTATATATCAACACTTACAAGTGTGTAAAGAGTCCTTGTACCGCGGCCCCGGATCTCGACCCTCGGCTCATTTACGACGGCTGATGGTTTGAGCTCGGACCCATTGGTGACTTCCTTATTGTTGTAGAGCACCCTGAGGGTGGCTGACTTGACGAACGGGTCCAAAATGTCCCCAATGACATTGCCCACCACAAGAGGATCCCTAGACATATCGTTCGTTGCCTTGAGATCTCCTCCACTGGCGATTATTGACGGGTTCGGTGAAGGTATTTATAGAGCCTGTAAATGATTGGAGCACTGATTGAAGATTGATGTTGGTCAAGAGTCTCCTCGAGACTCCAGAGGACTCGGAATCTACTTTTAATTTGAGCGTAGAGCATTGATGGAGTCCTTGTCGATTAATTCAAACGATCCACAAGAGGTAGCTAGGTAGCTAGCTAGCTAGCCGCCAGAAGATCGATCAATATAATGGTGAATAAATCCGCCGACTTATTCTCAAGAATGATACGTTCGATCGAAAAAGTCGGATTGCCTTTTGACCTCCACACCATGCTTCATCATCCAATTCAAATATCCCTTTCTGGAATTAGCGAAGTGGCGATCAGAGTGCATGCAATGCTTGCAATTGAATGCAATGCACTGCACTGCAATGGCGTTAAAGTGATTCTGTGGGGCTCGAGATTTTTGTCATTCCCTCCTTCCTTCCTTCCTTCCTTCCTTCCTACCTTCCTTGGTCTTTGTCATGGTGTGGTATGTCGATAGATTTAACGTAGATTCATCTAAAACGGCGGCGATTGAGCGATGTGAAAGGTCAAACGTAAAAAGTGTATTGTATTGTATTCGACCAAGATAATGCATGGTCTAAGGGAAGATCTAAAAGGAAGATAGAGGAGAATCTAGACGATATGTAATCACTATATATGGTAGATGAGCATGTAAGTTTCGTCGCTTGAATCGGAGATCAAACGGTAAGATAAAAGGGAAGAGATGATGCATGACCAGAAAGGGGAAAATTAAAAAAAAAGATGACGGCCTAAAAGGAGAGAGATTATAGATAAAGAGGAATTATATATGGAGCGACTAGTCGATTCGTTTTGAAACTGGGTCAACCAGAATTTAGATGGTGCTTGGTAGCTAGATATGGTCATGCCTGTTGAGTGAGTGGCTGATGATTGGTGGCGACTGGCAATGATGAGAAGAATGTGGCACTTTTGTTGATCGTTTTTCTTCCACTCGTTTATCCACTTCCAAATTAGAAAGGTCAGTGAGGAGGCCTAGTGGTGAAAAAAGGAAAAGAAAGAAAGAAGGAAAGAAAGAAAGAAAGAAGGAAGGAAGGGGGGTTGTCTCTAGGCCACTCACTAAATGGGCAGGACTTTTTAGTTAAGAACATGCAGACGCACCAGCAGCAGCCAGTGCCCCTTCCTTTGTTCAGGTGGGTGGCAAATGGCCAAGGCCAAATGGAGGATCGCCACAGGCCGCAGACCACAGACACAGACCCCGGGCCATAGGCTACCGGCAATGTAGACGAAAAAAAGAAAAGAGAGGCCCCCATAGGCTGCAGGACAATGTGAGGTAGGCGGTTCGAAGGCTCATGGCGCACATGCGATAACATCAAAATGTGTCATGTTTCCAAATCCTTCAACCACTAGAAAGAGAATGGACATGACGGATTCCAACCTTTTGCAGCATGAAAAAGAAAAAGAGAAAGAGAATGGACATGTTGTACGTACTACATGCCAAATTTGGTGAGAGACAAAACTGGAGAGATGATTGCTTGGCCTCGTGCAGTATCATCCACTCAGGCGAGGCCAATGAGCATCGCCTTCAATGAAGAACGGACAAATATTAAAAAGGTCGTTTCAGCTTTAACGAACCGTCTAATACGTAAACATTAACGTTTATTAATTACTTATTAATTATTATAATCGTTAATATTATTTTAATATAATATACTGGGTAGCACCTATTAATTGTTAGTTGCAAAATTGCTCGTGGATGAAGCTTGAGAGAGGACGCTGCGAGAGGTTACCCAGTTCGGTTCAAGTAAAAAAAAAAAAATGTTAATGATTTAGTTTCATTGATCTTCATATTCAAATCTCACTGCAGCAACAGATTCAAAGCTTATCTTGTGTAGTCAGTCGTCGAGGATCAATCACTACACGAGCTAAACAATTCAAATCTCATTGTGGCAACAGATTCGAATCTTTCAAATGCACAATAAAAGTGAGAGGTACATAATTTTTACATTAATAGAAGATGCAAACCATATAGGAAAGTAGCATCAAAAACTTGAGTATCATGACCACACAATTATGGAACACCTGATAAGATAAAATGAGAAACTTTGCAGTGGACAGCTAGAAAATGTACTCCGGTTTTTCGAGGATGAAAGGTGCAACTTTCACATCAAATTGTCTTCCCTCAGGTCTGCTTAACCTAAAGCCACCAAGAAAGCAAGATCAGGCTTTGAGAAACATGAAAACAATGAGTTAACTGTTAGAAGATGTTGATTAGCTGGGGATACCTGCCAGGAACAAATGTAAATGAGCCCTCCACAGATCCAGGAACACCGGGTACGGGAGTGCAACTCTGATATACAAATTCTTCCTCACCAGGCAAGAGGAGCGGATACTGCAGAAACAGCAAGGAGACATTCACTGATGAGGTTACCTAAATTCAGTGTATGATAAATTCCTCACGACACACTAAATTTAATTAGTATCTGAAGAAACAGAAACGATACCTGTCCTATTACAGCTTCTCCATGCACATTGTCCACGATTGTATCTTTGGAACGGATAATCCAGTGACGTGAATGAAGCTGGCATGAGGAGTAGTACACGCCATCCAACATACATCCTTCAGGCAGGAGTGACATGCGAATTGAGTAAGAAAAGTAGTAACTTTCTGCTCCTCCATTGGCTTCAGAAGCTTCCGGCACAAAAACAGCAGAAGCACGAACCTGAAATATCAGTTGCTGCATTATAGCAAAGCCAATAATTGCTTGATGCTGAAACTCAGAATATATCAAAGAAATCCTACAAGTCCTAGTTGATTAGCGTTGGCTATATGAATCTATTGTTTGCTGACTATGTCTGTGTAATATTAGTTTTGATTCTGACAATATTTGGAAATTTCATGACTTCCCAGTTGGAATCACAATGTACAACATGGTCATACTATCATCATAAAAAAGTCCACATGATCGAGTGATTAGATATTGATCAATGTAATTCATTCCAAGAGATGGCAATATCAGATAGCTGAAGTGAAAATGGAATTGGACACTAAAGTTTTTAAGGAACTAAAAAAGATTACAGAAGTGAAAATGGAATTGGACACTAAAGTTTTGAAGGAACTAAAAAAGATTACAGAAAGCATGGTCCATGCCCAAGTTATTATTTGCTTAGTAAGGTTTTATCAAATTTCGTGATAGAACTATTAAAACTATATGACTAGAATGAAAGTTTGTACAAGTTAGGAAACTTGAAGTTAAGAACCATATCATTTCTATGTGCTCTGATCAAGGATGAAAGGTCAGACTGGCTGAACAGCAAGCATTTATTTGTCCTCCCTAATCTCT
Organism: Curcuma longa; assembly: GCF_044706935.1. Taxonomy (NCBI): domain Eukaryota; kingdom Viridiplantae; phylum Streptophyta; class Magnoliopsida; order Zingiberales; family Zingiberaceae; genus Curcuma; species Curcuma longa. The sequence goes on from NW_027432749.1 coordinate 5,613, forward strand.
CAACCTTATATGCACTATGAAAATATGAACTTCACATGGTAACAAATGTAACAATTTCAAGGCACCAGAAAGAGAAAACAAATAAATCAATTAAGAATAACTTAAATGAAAGGTATGAACAGTCATAGTTAGAAAAAATAATTATCATTGACAACTATTAGTTTCTTTACCTGAACACCATTAGTTACTGCAACAGAACAATAAGGTGAAGTCTCTGGAAAAAGGCATATACTCCTTAGGTCGCGGGTTTTGATCATGCTACTTCGCAATCGCCTATTGTGCTCTTCTAACCACAACAGAAGTGCATCTTGTGGCATATCAAAATTAGCATCAACTTTTAGCCTTACCAATTCTTGAGGTACACATGGCATCATTTCTCCATTTTCTAGCAGATTGCTTGTGCCAACATAAAGTTGACCACTAGAACAATTTAGGAAAAAGAACTTTGTCATGTAGAAGGATGCTGCCACAACAATGTATTTGGGCATAGTCAACACATTCACCTTTTTGCTTAGTTTTTTAGTTTGTGACACAACCATTCTAAATGGCTAAATGCACATTTACCAAATGATCATAGAATTCATATCCACCTATAATCCCTAAATCAGCAAGAAATTTATTTTTAGCAGCATTTGAAGTGAATGTCTCCTGACCATCACACAACCTATACAGCACCTTGGTTGGAGCAGGTAACTTAACCCCAAGTATTTTCTCAGCCTGCTGTATTTCAACTTCAGAAACACCCTTCCTCAAAGTCTCACTAATTTCAGGAAAATTATCAGACAACCAACTTCTTATCGAAGTCCAACATTCCTTTGCTCTTTTAACTAACGACAAAGGGTACATGGAAAAGGATCCAAACCAACTTTTGTATGCCTCCTGCAAAACATAATACAATCCAGAAAACTTTCATGTTCAGTTGACCTGAAGGTTATAAAAATATCCATTATTACAAACTAGAAATAGAAAAGAAAATGCAGAAGGATATTAAATTGGCTGGATTTTGTTATACAAGCAGACTTAGTTTTGATACTTCATATGTTACGTCTAGCCGATCTACAGCTAAGACAACAAAACCATCCTTAAAATCAATATAAAAAAAGTAGCTTAAAACCAAACAACAATCAACCGTTCAATTGGTAAAATTGCATGAAGTAAAATTCACCACGTTCAACTTCTATAAATGTACCAATAGTAAAGATTAAAGAAGAATTCTATTTCAGTGAAGTGATTCTCTACAAATCAAGTTTTCCTCCTCTAGTCTGTTTTTTTCTTTGCTGCCATTCTGCCAATAGGGTGAAGGTAACCTCTTGATTTGATTCTGCACAAAGGATCAATGCCAAAGTTCTAATTGTAAAAGAAAGGGATCACTCTAGCAACTGCAGCTTTATTTTTTGTAACAGCAACCTTGAAATTGTAATACACCTACTTCAGCTTTGTCGGGTGGCATTGAGAGAATGGGTGTGCATCAGTAATCTCTTAGATACTCCTACATTTGCTTGCTTCAGTTCCTTTTTTCATGGAGAACACACAACATGGCTCCTAGAGACCTCTAGATTCAATACCATTTGCCAAGGTTGGCCTGAGCTCTATGTTTGCTAGAGCAGAACAAGATAGTCTTCAAAGGACAGTAGTGTTGGGATGTATACTAGAATCCTAGCTATGTAAATAAATATTCTGAAATGAGAATCACATTTGGTCAATATTTTGCAGTGTCCATTTAATCTATATTGTAGATTAACATGGTGTGGAGAGTTACACACAGAAGACCATGTTATCAGTCCCTTATAGATTATAAACAGTGTTCACAACCAAGATGGATTGGACAAACCATCGGAGTGGTTGTAGTGTAATTCGATCTTAGTCTGTCTTGACTATAGAAATACACTAGTACACTAAGTGTGTATTGAGCAGGACCATCTGAGGATTGTTTGATTTATACTGACTATATAATCGAACTAAACCTCTGTTACTATAGATGTACATGCTCTTAATCCCGATATAATAACAAACACGTGTGCTTAATATGTACTTCTTTAATTCATCAAAGGGTGAGGTCTAGATCGATAGATCAAAAGGCCCGATGAGTTGGGAAGTAGTATTATGTACATGGTGTGTTGTTGATTATAGAAGGAATCTGTGTCCTATAATCTAGGTTGATGATGTCCCCTTGAGGAGCTCATAAGGATTATCATGTAAACCCTACAGGTGGACCTTGTCCGCATGATAATAAGGTTGAGTGGTACTACTCTTGGATTAGATGTTGATTAAATACGAGTTGTCAGTAACTCATTTTAATTGACGGACATACGATATCTTAAACACAGGGAGATTAATGTACTGATAGTAAGAAGGAGCTCATATTGTAATATGGGATTAGTGCGGTAGTTCGATAATAACTCTTTAGTGGCATGAGTTATTATTGATGAACTAAGGTTGTGTGTTCGGGGCGAACACGGGAAGCCTTAGCTCATCAGAAGGCCAAAACCAATTCCTCCTCTAGGTCCCTGTTGTAGCCTCTGGAACCCTCAAGTCCACCTTGGAAGAATTTGTGAAGAAACCAGTCTTTCGAACCAATACAAGGAGTGTAATCGATCAGGTAATCGATTACACACCTTGGTAATCGATCACCTGATCGATTACCAGGTTTTCTCGTACAAAGGCAGGTAGTCGATCGGGTGATCGATTACCAAGCCTGGTAATTGATCACCTGATCGATTACCATGTGTGTAATCGATCACCTGATCGATTACACGTGTTAATGAGAAAAAGTTACGTGAGTTAATCGATTCGTTGATCGATTAAGGCTCATGAGTTCGAATTGGAAACTTCCAAAATCTTGCCAAAATCTCCTGATTGATTATACCAAGTTTATGGTTTAATTATACCATATTTATGGGCCAAATTATACCATAAATATGGGATGGCTAGGCTATAAAAGAAGGGCTTGACAAGGGTTGGGAGAACACACGAAATCCTTTTCTCTGTGGTAGCCGAGTGTCTCGGCAGCCAGCCCTCAGCCTTCTTTCTTCTTCTCTTTTCTCCAAGCCAAGAGAAGGGAGTTTTAGCAAGCCATCGGAGGAGAATTCTAGTGGAGAAAATTCTCGAAGGAACGTTGCCCACACAACGCTCGAGAAGAGGAGAGGAATACGGCAGAAGATCAAGAGGTCTTCGGGTACAAATTTTGGTCTTCCGAAACGTCGGAAGAAAGGTATAATTTAATGTTTCCATAATTAGTTAAATTATTCCTGGATCCTGTAAACCAAACACAAGAGCCCAACGATCGGGCAACTTGAGATCGTTTCAGAAAATTTTTATTCTGTAAGAATTTTACCGGAACGGTTTTTCAAGACTAACCCATCAAGTAGGCCACCCATATCTGCTCTGGAATTGGTATCCTTGTGTTTATTCATAGCTTAACCAAGCACCCAATGGGGAAAGACCCGGAATGCCAACCTATTGAGGAAGTTATAGAGGATATCAAATCTTCAACTTGAGGGGCTCAACTAGTCCTTGAATAGGATCAATCGCCCAAGCTTTTCTTCCCATAAAGTTGCAATCTTTGAGCTCCGAATTGTCCAATTCCCCCGAACCGATCTCCAAAATCCCAACTTCTTTTCTTTCTCCATGATGAACATGTCCTTCCAATCTCCAAGTAAAACGCATCGATTTGTCTTCGATTCGAGCAGATTCTTGCTGGTTCCACTGTAAAAATGTGATCTTTAGTGCGATTTCGCAGGCATTCGCTACTCGACGCAGCCTGGGAAACCCTACTGGATAACCTCGACCGCTCATGCCCACGGCGACGTCGTCTCGATCACCTCCTCGATCCCCAAGGCTAGCTTCTCGGTCAAGTTTGAGGACCTGTACGGCTTCACGGCGGAGGGCAACATCAACAACGCCAACGTGCTGAACGAGGTGAGGGAGAGGGTGCGACGGCAGGACCGGATCTGGTGGGAGCTGGAGGCGAGCAAAGGGGTGAACTGGTACCTGTTCCAGCCCCAGATCTCATGGAGCGGCAACGGCATTAGGGTTTCTTCGCTGGGGCTCTCTAAGCTCGCCAACGCCATCACCCTGAACAGGCTCATCAGGAAGGGGATACCGCCGGGGCTGTGCCCCAACGTGTGGTTTTGGGAAGCACGCAGTGGAAGTCGGGTGTAGGGTTTTGGAAGCGCGCAGTGGAAGTCAGGTTTAGGGGTTTTGGAAGCACGCAGTGAAAGATCAGTGGGATGTAAAAATATTTGGGGGAGAGAGGGAAAGAAAAAAGTGAAAATATACAACGGTTTTAAATCGTTGTTATATCTTCCAAAACCACTGTTGTCATTACAAAAAAGCGCACATAGACAACGATTTTCAAACCGTTGTCGTAGTCTTCAAAAACCGTTGTTGTAGTCCCAAAATAGCGGGCATAGACAACGGTTTTAAAACCGTTGTTGTAGCCTCCAAAAATCGTTGTCGTAGGCTCCAATCAACCTCTCAAAGACATCGATTTTTATTAAAACCGTTATAAAAAAGTAAAAGACATCGATTTTGGCATAAAATTGATGTCTTTTGAGTGTTGTTAATTACCGATTTTCTTGTAGTGCAAGGAGTATAAACGTGCTAGCCTCAACAGAATTGATGACGTCCGTGTTCATCAATTCATCGACTAGGGATAGTTTCAATACTTTCATAATTACACATGTAGAGAAACTCACAAGTTGTGATCCAATCATAAATTTTCTCATGCTATGAAATGTATTGTGGACATTTAGTGAACAAGTTTAAGATCCAATCAAACATATAAAATATGCACTTAAACAGTGAATTTCTATTTATTCAATAAATAGTACAATCGTAAGGCGATTACCTTAGGACACCTCCTAAATATAACAAGAGAAGGGTAAGCTTTACTCTTACATGCTCATGAAACGCTAGAATTTCTTACACTTCGATTTGAGATGTAAGGAAGGAGAAGGAGAACTCAAAAATATTTTATTCTAATTTTATTTCTATTTTAAAATATTAATTTCTAAATTAACTCATCTATTTAGATATCTCATCTTTGTATTGTCGCTCCTCTTACAATATGCGCCGTCACTGTTTAATGTCCAATCGCTCACACTTCACGATATCGGTGCTAACCCTCGCCTCACATCTCTTCGAGAACAAGACTCAAGAGGACAGAGACAGATAATCTTAATATTCTTTTTCTCCTCCAACAAAGACTTATCCAAGGAGCATGTGTTGTTTATTTTACGACCTTTCATATCCTAACTTCTATATGTAATATTGATAAAATTTTACAATTTCTCATCCGTCCTTTACATGCGTTATTTTTTTTTTAAGAAATGAAAGTATTTTTTATAATTTTATATATCTAATCTTTATTTCCTCTTTTTCCTCTCAAATAAGATAACATATATGTTACGTTAATGAACTTCTCATCCCTTTCAAACAAAGAGAACATAAATACTTTACTTCTCCTTCCTTTTTCTTTTTTCTCTTCCCTTCTTTTTTCATTAATAAATCTTCTTTCACCCATCCAAATCCAAATAGAGCATTAGCCGCCCAAGCGCCCTCTATTATGTACGTTGAGCACTTTTTTTTTTTTGTCTCCCAAGTCCCAAGCATCCTATGCTTCCTGAGAACCTGGCCACGCTAACTGGTTATACCGACAGTGATTGGGCTGGTTCGTTAGATGATAGAAAAAGCACTTCAGGTTATTTGTTTTGTCTTGGAAGTAATGTTATTTCATGGAGTTCCAAGAAGCAAAGATCCGTAGCATTATCATCGGCAGAAGCAGAATATGTTGCTGCTACAGATGCAGCTTGTGAAGCCATTTGGTTGAGAAGGTTACTTAAAGATTTTCAACAAGTTCAAGAACAGCCTACTGTGATTCATTGTGACAATATGTCTGCAATTGCTATGACAAAAAATCCAGTGTTTCACTCAAGAACGAAACACATCGAATTGCGACATCATTTCATCCGAGATGTTGTGAACAAAGGAGAAATCAGCCTGGAGTTTGTTAGAACGGATGCGCAATGTGCAGATTTTCTTACTAAAGCAGTGCATGTGGAGAAATTTCAGAAAGCTAGAGATATGCTCAAGATTGCAAATTAAGAGGGGGTGTTGGAAATATAATTTGCAATTATTATCAGGATAATGCATGCATTTACCTATTCGTATGCTTGATAGGGTGAAGTGTATCTATTTAATGTTGGTTCATGTATAGGCTAGATTCATGTTAAGTCTTATCTATAAATATTTATGTAACGTCAAAAAATTTAGATGAGTAAAAAAATTTCAAAAGTGCAGTAGCACTACATCGCTAGAAATTTTCCAACTTCAGAATTCCTCTTTGCAATCCTTTCTTGTTATTGCTGTCATTTCCCAAC
>NW_027432750.1:0-2183 GCF_044706935.1 Curcuma longa
TTGTCCAAACAAGATGGTTGTCTTTAAAATGAAGGTATAATGAGAAATAATAGATCAAAATTAAATCCATTAACATCTAAAATAGGTGGAAATAGGTAGAGTTTCGGCCAATATTTTTATAGCATTTTATTTTTATTTAGGTTTTCACTAAGTTACACTTGTGTTGGAGATTATGAGGAGACTCTAGGCAAACCTTAGATCCTTGCTTGGTGCATATTGGAGATGCGTATATCTATTAATGAACTTTCATATACTTTTCAATGCATGAATTCAATGTGTAAAAAGGTTATACATATGCTGCTATAACTAGATTATTAGGGGATTAATTAAATGATATTCTTTTCTTGATATATACATGTGTTGTGTGAGTGATTTTATGGGGATTAACATGGGTGGCATTATTTTTTTAAAAAAAATTGACATTTGATTCCTCTTGTTTGGTACATTTCTTTAAACTGCATCTATATATATATTGAATTTTTATGTTGATAATTTTACATTTCTCTTATGTTATAGATCAATATCCAAGATTATCAGTTAATATTTAAATTAGTGCAACCTTTATTAAAAAGTGTCTTCGGTTATTTCTTCAAACAAACTATTGCTCAAGTATAACATAGCTAAATGATATGTGAACTAAAAATTGAACAATTATTGAGTGAAAACTTAAAAGTAAAAGAATAGCTATTATTGGTGATAAAAAAAAGAAAGCTCTAAGCCCAGCCTTTTCACAAAGCATCTAAAAATGTAGTAGTGTGGGTCAACTGTGGTCAATATTTATTTGCGTGAGAATGTTATATCCTTGTTTATCACTGATGAGGTCACATAACACAATTTATACTGATCTCTCTTCAATGATTCACAAAAGTGGATTTATTGATAATAATTAAAACATGGTTAAGATTAAATGAATTTGTGATAATTAATAATATATAGATAAGAGATAACTTTATATTAAAATATAAACCCAACATACAATTCTAGTGTTGTGATGAGAATGATGACTTATCTAGATTTTTAGAACTCTTAATCAAGGTTGACATTTATGCAAATTTTCTTGTTCATCCACTTAGCAATCTTTACTTCCTCCCCACTTGCTTTGGTCTCCAATTTTGCAGGCAACGATTGATATTGAATTCCTATTTGGTTTCAATTGGTATATAGAGTTACTCAAAGATTCTGACATGCTGAAAATTGAGTTTTGTTATACCTACTTTACTTTTCATTTTGCTCATTTGGCATTTCCTTATTATATATTCTTACTGTACTTTCTTTAGAAAAAAAGGAATGAATGCATACTTTTGTTGATTACTGCCTCTTTATCTTGACTTACCTTGAGTTATTTATTGTGGTTATCTTTTATTATATTGTGTGGGAAACTCATATAAGCAGAATCACACGCCTAGATCATGACATTAAAAAATAGATAGAATTTTACTTGAACCTTGCACAAGGAAGATCTTTATGCTTAATGTGTAATATTACTATGCATACTGAAAAAAACCTTCTTTGAAATTTTCAATGGCTTCTCATCTTCACTTTCCACATCTGAAGATTTCTCAGATGCTTCTTCAGAGCTACTGCTACCTGTAGATGCCTGAATCAAATAGAAGCAATCACAAACATACAGTAAGTTTGTGGACCAACCATGAAATATGCAAATAGATTACTAATATAGTCAAGAAAAATAAAGAATAATGAACAAAATAACTAGAAAAAAAAAGATTAGCAAGCAACTTGAGTATCCCTCACTCCAAAAAATCTACCCTTTTGGTGAGCTATACTGTTCCTTCTCAACTTTTGAATCAGAAGACAAATAGCATTGAATCTTGGCTATGTACAGTAGCAAAATTTAAAAGAAATAAATCAATTAGGCAGCCTTGTTCAATGAAAATGCACAGAAGGGCTAGAAGAGAGAACACATCTCATGCTTCTTTCATGCTAAAAGGAGCAACTAGAGGCATTACATCTGAAGGATCATAAAATATAGCTGGAAGAGAAAACATATGTTAGTGCAATATAAAATAATATCATGCTTGCTTCATCCAAAGTACTGTCAGAGTTTGCACTTTCATTTGATTCCTTATCCTTTTTTAAAGCTGCAGGTCAGACTAGCTGTTGTTTTAAACTATGTAGCATTAACTGGCTTCTGATATTACATAGCATTTAAAATAAGCATATGT
>NW_027432751.1:0-2733 GCF_044706935.1 Curcuma longa
GAATATCATTAGCGAAATCAGGTGATTGACTAGATGCAAGCAGCAAGACTTAGATGATTGAGAATACGTATATTAGTAGGTTGTTGAGAAAGCATTCACACGATGTCTTTGAAATGTAACGATACTTCAGATAATGGAATTCAAAAGAATACTTCGTATCTAGAATCATGTCTTCAAGAAAAGAATATATGATTTCCGAGTAATGACTAACTCTTGAATGAAATCATTGATGGGTTAAAAGTGCATACTCATTGCATGTATCAAGTAGGTGAGGTCATGGGAATAGAGAGGCAATTAAAAATCGTTTTTTTATTTGCCTGTCAATGCTTAATATTTTCTCCTCCCCTTTTAGCACACATATATCATGAGATTAAGGGGAATAAGAAGATACCAATTGAGAGGGGGAGAAGGCAATGTGCATCCCACAAAGTTATTCCATGGTTATATATGTTATTAGTTTTCATGTTTATGATATCTTGGGAGTATTTATAGGTGGACCTGATCGAGGCAGATTGTCCAGGTATCTTCTCGGAATTTTCTTTTCCTTTTTTTTATCTAAAATAAAATTTTTATGTTTAGCGTACGTTTGTTGTTTGTACAACATTCTTTGAGATGCATGTACTTTAATCCATCAATGATTTCATTCAAGAGTATGTAAACTCGGGAATAGTTGTTCTAGACATAACTCGAGACACAAAATTCTTTTGGGTTCCATTATCTTTAAGTGTTTGTCAGTACATGGAAATTATTATTCTTTGCTTGAAGACATGATTCTAGATGCATTTTATTTTGGATTCCATTATTTTAGTTATAGATATATTTGAAAGACATTTTGTAAATGGTTTCTCAGCAACCTACTTGATACATGCAATGAGTATGCACTTTTAACCCATCAATGATTTCATTCAAGAGTTAGTCATTACTCGGAAATCATATATTCTTTTCTTGAAGACATGATTCTAGATACGAAGTATTCTTTTGAATTCCATTATCTTGAAGTATAGTTACATTTCAAAGACATTGTGTGAATGCTTTCTCAACAACCTACTTAATATTAGTATTTTCAATCATCTGAGTCTTGCTGCTTGCATCTAGTCAATCACCTGATTTTGCTAATGATATTCATCACCCCCCCCCCCCCCCCCCCCCCCCCCCCCCCCCCTCCTTTTTTTAAAAAAATAATTTTCTTATTACAAAGTGATGAAGACAATGCAAATCTATTTACAGCTTGCAAGATTATGAAAGAAGGCTTCACAAAGCTGTCGTGCCAAATTTTGGGTTTTCTTTTCTTGACAACATCCAGATCCAGCTAACTAGCAACAATGGGCCAAATCACCTACCGCGCCACTGCCGACCGCGATTGGACGGAATCTGACTGAGAACGGATCAACGTCGCATGCCGATCCTTACTCGGCCGGTCTCCGACCGTGATTCAACCGAAATCCAGCCCGATCTCAGTCGGCAGTGGCTACACCATCTCTGGTCGCGTGATTTGGCTATTTCCGACTAAATTATGTCAGATTCTGACCACTATCCGATCGGAATCCGACGCCAGACAAAGTGTCGACAAACGACGCGTTGATCGCGCCCGAGCTAGCCGTAAACAATAGCTGGACAGCGAAGCAAGACCGACCGCAGTAGTTGTGGGTCGGCGATGTCGCTCACAGACGCGTACGAATCTGTCGCTCAGGATATCATTTTCGTATATATATAGAAGAAACGCTATCCTGGGCGCCTCCTCCCTGAGCGCGACTCCGAATCAACCGTCCATTTCGATCGCGCACCAAATCTGAACCGTCCATTTTTTGGAATGCACAGTATGTCTTCGCCGAACCCGTTGCTATTCCCGCCGGCATCGCGACGCCGTCCGGCCACCGACGGTCGCCGGACCAGGCCCGATGGACGGCCAACTCACCGGCGGTCCGGATGGGCCCGGATTCCCGGCCCCGATTTGACCGGCGGCGGCCGGAATCTCGGCCGAAATCGGCCGCCAGAATCGGGCAGCCGATTCGGGCCAAAATTCGGCCGACCGCCGGCCGAATCGGGGTTGGAATCGGCCGCCCGATTCTGGCGGCGATTTCGGCCGAGATTCCGGCCGCCGCCGGCCAAATCGGGGCCGGAATCCGGGTCATCCGGACCGCCGGTGAGTTGGCCGTCCATCGGATCCGGTCCGGCGTCCATCGGTGGTCGGACGACGTCGCGATGCCGGGCGGGAACGGCGATGTGTCGGAGGAGACGCCCACGGGTCGCGTAAGGAGGAGGCGCCCAGGATAGCATTCTCGTATATATATATATAGGAATTTGATATCCTGCGCAACCGCCCGATGCGCGATCGTGCGCGCACCGATCGCAGCCGTCCATTTCTCGCGATTGCACAGTGTTTCTCCTCGGACGTTCGTCGCTTTCCGGCGTCCGTTCATCGCCGTCCGACCACCGTTCCCGCCGGACCGGACCCATTGGAACCGCAACTCACCGGCGGTCCGGCGGGTGCCGGATTCCGGCGAAATCGGCCACCAGCGCGTCTGCTGTGTTTCGGCTGGAATTCCGGCCAGATTCCGGCCCAATCCGGCCGGAATCCGGTGCCGATGTGTGCGCCGTCGAGTTGCGCTTCCAACGAGCCCGGGATGGTGGCCGGCAGTGACCGGACGGCGAAGAACGACGGCGATGAACGTCGAGAGGTCGGACGGTCGCGTATGGGTGTCGGGTTTTTTCGTCGCGCGGGATATCAGAACT
>NW_027432752.1:0-1715 GCF_044706935.1 Curcuma longa
ATGAGATCGAATTGAGGTTGAGGTCGAGATCGTAGTTTGAGATTAAGATAAGATCAGCATTCGAATCTATTTGAATCTATCTTAAAATGGGTTGATAAAATTTCAATTCAATCCGCCTAAATTACTTGGCGGAGCAAGCCAACCTAACAGACCTAACCCAAATTGACGGCTATAATTAGCGATCACTGTCCTGCTTTTGCGATCACGAGGGACGTCCCTGCCTGAAATTCATGTGAATCTTTATCAGGCAGGGTTGTCTTTTAGTTAAGAGAGTTCATGATGGGTATGCCCTCTACTAGTGGCAATGACACTTTGCCAAAAGGAAAGAGTTCATCCTGTGAGAGAGAAGGAGCTCCTAGAAGTGGGGGCTACAATAGCGAGTATTGTTGCAGCACCTTTAGCATCGCTTGAGATATCAGTTCATTAATTTTCTTTGGCATAATGACTATTACTTCGCCGCATTCCTTTTGTCCAACGGAGCCGTGATTGTCATTAGTCTTCCTGTGTCAACCATCGTAGCGTCTTAACTCAGATTCTCCATCAAATATCATGGATGATCAAGTCATCGATCAACGAACAGACTAACGTATACGCTCCCCGGAGATAGTTGTCAAAAGGAGTGAAAAATCTGAAAAATACTCTAAAAGAAAGTTAGAATAACACCGGAGATAGATGGCCAGTAAATCACTTTGATGCTTAAGCTAGAGTTTTACGAGAGAAAAGAGATTAAGGGATTGAAAAAATTAGGATTTTGTATGTACATACCTATGCTCTTGGTTAAGGGCAACTTTTTATAGAGTTATCCATATGTCAATTTTCGAAACATCAACCTCAGTTTCAGATTTATTTTAAAATACATACTATTGTTTATGACATACTCCGATATACACGCTTCTCTTGTCTATGTCTTCTGAGATATTTTTCCTATTTTTTGGGAGAAGCAATCTTAGAGTTTCATAATCTTGTTGGCTAACCGACCTTGTGGACTCAACCCATAATCAATCAAAGAGATATTCGAGACCCTAGGTTGAGTTAAGATCGACACGTGAGAGCGAGCCGAGGCCAAGGTCGGGGCCCAAGGCTGAGATGAGGTTGGGATCCAAGATCGAGTAGAGGTCAGCATATGAGGCTGAAACAAGGTCAAGATCAGGACCTGAGGCTGAGATGAGGTCAAAATCCAAGACCGAGTAGAGGTCGGCAAATGAGGCCGAATCAAGATTGATGTTGGGGCTCGAGGCTGAGATGAGGTTGGCGCATGAAGCCGAATCAAGGCACGAGCTTGGCTAAGATGAGGTCGGCACATAAGGCCAAACTGACGTTGAGATCAGGACCCGAGGCGGAGATGAGGTTAACACTTGAGACTGAGTAAATTAAAGGTTGAACCGAGGCTAAGGTTTGAGTACGAAGTTGAGATAAGGTCGGCACTCGAAACTAAGCAAAGTTCAGCGATCGAGATCAAACAGAGATCAACGCATGAGGCAGGGCTCGAGGCTTGAGGTCGAGGTTGGGGCTCGAGGCTTGAGACCAGGGGCAGAGCCACGAGGGGGCAGGAGGGGCCACCGCCCCCCCAGCTTTTTGATTTTAATATATTTATTTTAAAATTAATAATTAATTATTAAATATTTAAAATGTGCCCCCCCCCCCTCTCGTGGAAACCTGCCTCCGCCTCTGCTTGAGACTAAGATCTGGCCCACAAACCCAGGGCTGAGATCGCC
>NW_027432753.1:0-7008 GCF_044706935.1 Curcuma longa
TGTTTCGGCTCCTTGCCGACGATAGCCACAACACCAGGCAATAGGAGGCCGCGTCAACTTGTACGTCCACGTCGAGGAGGTAGGCCCTGAGGAGACAACAAATGAACGTACAGGTCAGTAGGACGCCGGGGGATCCCGGCGTGGCCACTCCGACGCTCAAGTCAGGCAACGAGTAAAGAAGCGTGTATTCGAAAAGAATTCAGAGAGTTCATTGTCATACCTGTGTAGCTTATATAGAGCCGGGGGGGCGATATTTCAGGATCTAAATGCCGGTGATTAGCTATCAATCCCCTATTGACGTGGTAAGAATAATCTTAGAGAGTTTTTGGTTATCTGACGGCTCGGATTTGTAGATCTCTATCCGACGGTTATGCCTGGCCCGAGGTATCTTCTCTGGATGATAGAGTTTAGACTGGGCCAAGTGGGGGACTTGGTCTAGGTCCTCATTCTTGCGGATGAGCCGCCGAGTCTTGTGGGAAGGTTGGTGGGGTGCTGCGCTAACATACCTGCTGCAGGCGGAGGTCGGGAGTGGCCGATTTGGGGAGGCGCGCCTGTGTACGGGCGGCCTTGTTTTAGTGGGGGGGATCTCTTTGGAGCGGTCCAGAGATCTTTGCCGGGACCCTGATTCGGAGGTAGGCGGGTGTTGCCGGGTCCTTGTTCGGAGGTAGGCATATGATGCTGATGCCCTGTTATGAGGTGGGCGTGCCAGTACCTTGTCCAGAGGTAGGCATATGATGCTGATGCCCTGTTATGAGGTGGGCGTGCCGGTACCTTGTCTGGAGGTAGGCATGTGATGCTGATGCCCTGTTATGAGGTGGGCGTGCCGGTACCTTGTCCGGAGGTAGGCATATGATGCCGGTACCTTGTCCGGAGGTAGGCCTATGATCATGGGGTTAGGCGCGATGTGGTGTATTATCATTAAGCACTGACTCTAGATATGACGGGGAGTTCAGCTGGCATATCCTCGTATATGGTACCCCCTTGTTGGGGTTTGCACTCTGCCGGCTCGTTGCTCGGTTTGAGGGGCGATCTACCTATGCTGATGGAAAGAGGGTCCGAGTATTCTGCATGGGATCTGTGTTTTCCGTGTTAAGGGAGGTCGATATTCCCTATTTTTCCCTTAGTCCCCAGAAAATACCCTTTCGGACTTTCATCCCTCCTTTATCCGTGGTCTTCCCTCGGGTAGGGCTATTCGCACCGGATCGCTAACAAAGGTCTACCTCCCGAGGAGCCTTCCCAAGAAAAGTTGACCTCTCCTAAGAAGTCTTCCCAAGAAAGGCTTACCTCTTCTAAGGAGTTTTTCCAACAAAGATTGACCTCTCTTGAGGAGTTTTTCCAATAAAGACTTACCTCCCTCGAGGAATCTTCTCAACAGATCTACTTCCGAGTAATCTTCCCAACAAAGGTCTACTTCCTCGAGAAATCTTTCCAACAAAGGACGACCTCCTCAGCCCCCATCTCTGCTCAACTCTGCCAACCCTCTCAACTTTTCGGCTATGTTTGGCTCCGTCGACCTTCTTAGCTCCACAACTTTCCTCGTCTCTATTGACCTCCTCAACTCTGTTCAACTCTACCGATCTGCTCAACCCTTCAACTCACTATTTGAGCTCTTCAATTCAACCCTATAAAATTAAATAAAACATCGACATAAATTAACAAGATATTAAAAAAATATCAAATGCATAAAATAAGTTTTTTGGAAGCTGAGGTCGATTATGAAATTTTTATTAAAAAAAATGATAATCCTAGTTAGTTGCATTGACTCAATCCCTGGGGTGACCAGTCCGGTCCCACGGAAGTTTTCCACCGGCCACCAGGATAAATCGAGAAGTGCACGCAGCGGCCAACCCAGATACCCAGCATCCTTTGATTGAAATTTTTATAAAAGATACTAGCAAGATGGAGTGTACAGTAAAAAATAATTGAAATAATTAAACAAAGATATGACATAATATAGATATATTATTATAATTTCTATAATTGAAAAAAGTAAATTGAGAAACTAATCACACCATTTCATTCTTAAAATCCACCATTTCAACGATCCTACTCGATCGATCTTACTATCATTTGTAAGGAAGTAAATTGAGAAATACAATCGACCTCACGATCATTTATGAAGAAGTAAATCAAAAAATTATATATAATTGATCAAAACGAAGAAGAATATTATTCGATTTCACCGAGATTCAAACCTTTGCTCTCTTCTATAAATTACTCCATCGTAACTAACTCATTTTAATTTGTTCTTGCACTTATGGTTCTTTCACAATTTAAATTTGATCAGTTCTTAGAATGTAACCCACTCTATAAAGTAGATCCCATATATATATATATATATATATATACAGAAACGTTCAGCTGGGCGACATTCCATGGGCGTATCGTGGGCGACGGCTGAGCTGGCTGCCACGTCGACTTCCTCGCGTGCGCGTGGCTAGGGAGAAAAGCGCCGCCCTCTTCTCGCGACGTTTTCTCCGCAAACCCTAACCTTTCTCTTCGCCATCTCCTCGCGCGACCTCTTCTCCGCCGACGCGGCCCCTCGCTGCCTGCGTGACCTCTTCTCCGCCGCCGCGAACCCTCTCTCTGCCTCCCCTCCTCTCCTCGCGCGACCTCTTCTCCGCCGCCGCGAACCCTCTCTGCCTCCCCTCCTCTCCTCGCGCGACCTCTTATCCGCCGCCGCGAACCCTTTCTGCCTCCCCTCCTCTCCTCGCGCGACCTCTTCTCCGCCGCCGCGAACCTTCTCCGCCGCCGCGAACCCTCGCCGCCTCAGGTTGGGTTTTCTTGCCGTCGCCGCATAACTCTATTTGTTGCATCACTTCTTCTTTGTTACACATAAAAGATATCTTTACAGGGAACGTATGGCATGTCTCAACTAGAAGCTATGCCACATCTCACAGCTCCGGCTTCCCATTCTCAATCAAAGATGCCGCCGTCGCCTCCCAGTGCTGGTCGCTGCCGTCGCCACTTCCCGTCGCCTTCATCTGGGTTTTAGGGTTTGCTAACCTTAAAACCCCAAACTCACCTCCCCGTCCCAAAATCGCAATGCTACCACTTAATTAATTCTCTCTTTATAGTGGCATTTGATCATAATCAACAATGCAGGGTAACTCAGGAGTAGCTTCTTCCTCAACTTGGAGAAGAAAACCAGCAGTAAGAAGCCAAGATTAGCAGGCACATCATCCTCGTTAGCAACATTCAAAGTTGGACAAACTTGAGCTTAAGCATTTTGGGTTGATAGTTAATCGATAAGATGTAGTTAGTATTTTTCATCTTTAGGTGAGGAATGAGAAGTTAGGAGACAGAATTACTACACTTCAACAACTGGTTTTTCCTTTTGGGAAGGTGAAGATATGTTCATCTTGTGGTTGAACTGTGATTCTAATTTTACTCTCTCAATTAGTTTCATTAATATTGCTCTTGGTTTTACAGATCAAGTTCGTTCACAATCAATACTGCTTTAGTTCTCCACGAAGCGAATGAAGAACCTGAGAAGAGAGCTGATGTGAGAATCTCCTCTGAGAAGAATTCAGCTGCAGGAGGGCTATCAGTGTTTGATCACAGCGTATCGTGTGAGCGAAGAGTTCGAAGGGGATCTGATCCCTGCCACAATCGTTGCTGATGCCTTGATCAGCAGAGAGAAGCTCAGAAGCATGCAAAGGGAGCTTCACGGAGATGATGAGGATGACTTTTCTGTACGAGGATTTGTGCATAGTTCTGAAGGCAAAAAATGGGCATGAAATATTGCTTCATACAATTTGGTTCGACAGCTCCCCTGATCAGAAGTAGTGAGATTATGAAGTGTATCTATCATTTGAGATTGTTCTTGGATTGTGATAGAAAGTGTGTGCATTGGCAATTTTTACAATTATGCATTGCATTTTGTTGTCTTTTGAATTTCGATTTCAGCGTTTTGTGGGGCGAAATCTGAGTAAGATCCTTTAACTCCAAGTTTTAAGAAATCTTTATTTTTATTAAGGGGGGACAGATAAAAATGGCCAAAAAATCAACATCATTTCTTCATTTGTATTGCAAAGCGTACACCAATTGCTACATAAACTCTGGAAGGATATGTTCCAGAAAACTATGATCAGTTTTTTGGTGTAAGAATATAATATACAGTATTTCTATAGCCATTTTAAAGTGTATATTTGCGAACGGATAAAGAATTAGCAAAACAGATATTGTCAACTCCTACATGCGTGCCCAACTAATACATAAATTAAAACTTTAAACGTCAATAAGAAGAGAGCAACAGAAGAGTAGCGACCAGTGACAACATAGATCACTGTCTGAATCTTAGCCATTGAAAACACCTAATTATAATTATTGAGTGACAACATAGATCATCCACACACTGAAACTACACATCATTTCATACTATGGTTTATAAGTATAGTGGCGATCAAGTCTCAGCTTTGACTTGTATATTATACCAAATGTTCACAAATTTAAATTACAGGATACATGCTGCTAATGTAATACCTTCTCTAATCTCACGAAGCATCTAATAATTCATTCGTGATAAATTGATTGCACGACCCATCCTCCAAAATAGTATTGAGGTTTTTCATCAGCACAAAGAGACTGAGAAGCATGGTTCTCAGCATCACAAAATTAGACAAGAAGCAAAATTATAAATGAGAATAAACTCTCCAACTTCAGGGTGCATCATCCTTACAAGTTGGGGGTTAGTGAAAGCAACAGAAAGAAGCAGACACCAAATTCATTTCACAAAACTTTAATCAAGAACTCCTATTCAAAAGGAGGCTGAAAAACATTTTATTTTAAGATCATCCACCCCATTTTACAGTCAAAAATGACAAATATTTGAAACGTACAGTGAATGTGGGAGGGGAATAAACAGAAGCAAAACCTGAAAAGAGACAACCAACTGGCAACTATACCCTTATATATGCCCCTCCTGATCCAAAATCTTATGTACAAGTTACACTGAACCAAAGATAAACAAAATCTACCAAGGTTTGATGGAACAAAACCCACCAAACCATAATAAAATGAGAGTGAGGACTGAGGCATTACAAAAACTCGAGATTTAGAGACGAATCTCCCATGTTTTACATCCGAGATGGCAGTGACACTCGAGACACCAAAAATATTTTGGTGTACAATCGCCTTCATTCTACTTCACCTTGCTGCTTTTATTTTAAGAGTATACAATTCATTCTCCCTACTCACGAGTTGGCGAAGTGACAGCATGTGATTCCATGGGAGGGCATCCAGACGACTTTCAATTATAAATTTTCACTGGCTTCTCAAATGTGTGACGGTTCTGCATGTGAATACAGTCCTTAATAAATACCTGTAATCTATGCATGCCACTATGATACCTCTTTCTGCTAATCTCCGTCCAAGAAGTGAACCCCAAGCTTTATAACTGCACCATAAATTGTCAAGAATCAAAGGAGTGAATACTTACCTCTCCTCAAGTACAATGACCAACAAGAGAAGAACCTGCTTTTTCACCTATTCCTATTTACTACATATGTCCTTACCCAATAATCCATGCTCCTCCTGTTATGAATACCACAACTGGTCTCAAAGAATCAGCATTCACAGGCAGATACAGATCTAGTCTGCATAATTGCATTCATGTCAAGACCAACAAGAATTAGCATAGGCATGGCTAACTCAATGGAGTATGAGATGAGCAAACAGCAATAGTGTCCACATGGATACCTGTTTCTTGGCCGATCTCCATAAACAATACTTCTCCGAACCTGACTTGAGAAGAAATAATAGTATCCAACTCATACAAGAAGCTGGTAAAGTTTTAGTCGCAGTGTTACAACTTTGTTTAAATACAAAAGTGTTGATAAAACTAGAGATGTCATCAACTGGAATGTTTGTATACAAAAAATTAGCACAAACATAGGCACTAGCTATGCTCTACATGAGAAATGGAATGGTAAGACTCCAAGCTATAAATTTTTGTCCCATTAAACTCAGCAGCTATGAGTTCAAGTACTTACCTTGGACAAAACCAGGCATAAGAAGAGTTGCATAACAAACCAAGGCAAGAAACTTTGTGATCCACCTCTATCCCAATCTGAAATAGGATTGAACAGTTCATACATTGAGGGTGCTACTGCCAAAAGGGGAACTTTTCAGTTCATAGAGACAGAAGTTATGATAAAAGCAAAAAAAGATATTTTTTTCAATATTGCAAATTAGCATTATAAGGACTACAGAAATGTCATGAGTCGGCCTTTGGGATTTATCATGAACTTTCCCAGTATATAAAAATTTTATACCCGAAAATAAACAAAGCCCGATGAAATTTAACCCCAAAAAAAGTTGAAAGGTCGATACCGAGTTTGGATGGAAAAGGCTAACACACTTGATTAGTTGTATAAGCTCTTTTTGGAGCAGTGTCTGAATGCCCTAAACCAAGATACTGCTCCCACCTCCCGCGACAGAGAGGCAAATTTGGGGGTTTTAGGGTTACCAGGGACAGCGACGACGGCGATCGGGACAGTGAAGCGACGTTGACGACGATCTCTCTTAGGACGAGGAGAGGTGACGGCGTCGTGGCGACGCTGAGCGGGAGAGGTGGCGACGCTGAGGCGACGGTGGCGACGCTGAGCGGGAGAGGCGGCGACGGGGAGAGGTGACGAGAGGGAGAGGCGACGACGGTGGCGACGAGAGGGAGAGGCGGCAACGGTGGCTACGAGAGGGAGACGCGACGTGGAGAGGTGCCGAGAGGAAGAGTCGCCGACGCAGAGCAGAGGGCAAGGGAGAGGCGGCGATGTTTGGAGAGTTAGGGCGGAAATCGCGATTTCTGCTTAGTTCCACGCGCACGCGAGGAAGTCGACGTGGCAGCCAGCTCAGCCGTCGCCCACGATACGCCCATGGAATGTCGCCCAGCTGAACGTTTCTATATATATATATATATATATATATATATATATATATATATATATATAAAACTTATCAATTTTTTTTATTTTTTATTTTATTGTAATTTGCAAATTGCAATTCCAGAAC
>NW_027432754.1:0-1599 GCF_044706935.1 Curcuma longa
AGTAACAATAATATTACTATTATGCACCGAAGCAGCAGTATGCAATAGACAGATAAATAAAAGAGATCAGAGTTAGGAATAGTTATCCGGTTGAAGCGCCGGCGTGCCGACTGCCCTTAGAGAATTAATTGCCGCCCTACGGTGCAAAGGCTTTCCGGCAAAACCCTCCCAAGATCCGACAACCACTCGCGATGTTCGTATGTGCACTCCAAAACGAACACAGCCCTCGGAGACAACCTCAGATCGCCGAGAAACAAAACCTCAGGACGCTCGAAAAAGAGAAGCGCAGAAAGACAACGAAGAGAAGAGAAAGCTTCGGCTTTGAGAAAGACCTCAAGTTTCTGCACTGTACAAAAATACTGCAACCATGGTCTTATATAGACCTGAAGAAGAAAGCTTCGTTCGTCGCCTCGGCTTGGAGCGACGCGACTGCGCCTCTTCCTCACGAGGGACGCGACCGCATCTCCTCTTCGCGAGCAAAAATAAAACCAAACCGGGTTTGCACAAAAATAAAATAAAAGTAAAACCAAATAAAAGGTTGGATTAGCAAAACCAAACTGGGCCGCTTGCATGTGCGAGGCCCACGGGGTGGGGATTTGCACCCCCCCTGCGCGCGATAATCACGGGCGTCGCGCCCGGTTTATGGATTTCTGGTTCAGCCCCCGAACCCACTTGATTTGGGCTCGACCCGCATGCATGTAGGTCTCCTTAACATTTCTAAGCATAATCCAAAGACTTGATATATAAGGCCTTCCATTCTTTCTTAGCTTAGCAATATGATGTAAAACTTTATACTAAATGATTGATCCAATTCAACAATCCCCCACAAATTCAAATCATTTAAAAAAAATAACACATGTCCTGAGGCTTTGTTGTAATGAGCTTTCGGTGAGGATACCTTCCGGTTTGAATCTTCACCTAAGTGCACCAATCTTATTCATATAGGTTTGAAGTCAACTAAGTCTTGAACTTAAACCTTTAATATGTGAAAATTAATTGGCAACAACTCATCACGGGCGATGGTTGAATCCTTCTGGGTTGTGCATCACGGTGATGCCACCGAATCTTATTTCATAAGTGTTAAGGAGAGTTGCCCAGACCCCCCACACTGCGACCCCACAGTTACACTTACATAGGTGAGTTCTCCAAGGATGTATGGAGCATCCTGTCATGAAGGCCTTGAACTCATTAAAAGCCCTAAGCTCATCCTTACTAGCAGTCAAGCATCTATCCAAGGAAGAAACTATGAGATTACATCTCAATCAATTTATGCTTACCATTCTTATAGCTTGTTTATACCACATTGAACCTACTTCTTGGGATCTCCAATCAGATAGGTTGGGTTGCTGCTATAGATGAAACCAGAATAGGCCTCAGTCCCATTCCCTTACTGGATCTCTTGATTTTCTCAGAATCAAGTCCTTTAGTGAGTGGATCAGCAATATTGTCCTTTGAGCTTATAAAGTCCAATGACACCACTCCTTGAGACACTAACTCACGAATAGTCTTCAATCTTATTCATACATGTCTCTTTTGTTTCTGGTTATATTTGGAGCTTCTAATCTGAGCTTCTAATCTTATTTGGAGCTTCTAATCTCG
>NW_027432755.1:0-10853 GCF_044706935.1 Curcuma longa
CAATGGAGCTGCACACTAGGGGAAGAGAAGAAGCAAACTATCTTGCACTTGGGCCACTCAACTCGGTCACAGAACTCGTGATTTCTGATGTGCCACTTTGACTAACATCAGGAATTTCAGTGGAAGAACTCATGCAGAGTTCAGGCTCTCCGCGAGCAAGCTCCAGTTGTAAGCTGTCCTTCAACAGCATCAACACTACAGTCATGGTTGGCCTCTCATTGGCATCCATGGAAGTGCAAAGCAATGCTAAATCAATTATCTTTTTGACAGAACAGATGTCGTATCGACGTTTCAATCTCAAATCAACAATATCAGCCACATTCCCTCGAGCAAGCCCCTGCCTCACCCACTGAAGGATGTGACCTGTTTCGGGGAACTTCAGCACGGCCGGAAGACCAGTGACTAGCTCCAGCAGAACAATTCCGAAACCATATACGTCACTCTTCTCGTTAAAACGGAATGTGTTGTGATACCTGAGAGAAACTGTTAGTTCAGTGACATGCTCATTGAACTTTAAATATGTATTGCTTGCATGTACACTAGAGCAGCTTTAGTTTCTTTAGTGCAACCTAACTTACTAAACCAAGGCCAAGATTGAGAAACATACTCAGGATCGATATATCCTGGAGTTCCAGCAACAGCATGGGTAGATATGTGAGTCTGGGCATCGCTCAGGAAAGACTTGGATAACCCAAAATCTGCAATCTTTGCCTCAAAGTTTTCAGACAAGAGGATGTTGCTAGTCTTCACGTCTCGATGAATTATTGGCGGTTTACATGACTTGTGTAGATACTCTAATCCTGCTAAACCAATAGTTGATTATATTCTATACTTGTGGAATGATAATACACAGTGGTTGCTACTGTGAGAAACCTTGTGCTGCATCAATTGCAATACGAAGTCTTTCTCTCCAACTCAGATTTTTCTCACTGGATGCTTTTTCTGCAGGAAAGAGAATGAAAAGACTGATAATGCAAGAAAAATCTATGGAAGATTACATTACCAGTAACATCCAAGGTAAGTGAACAAGTTCAAAAATAAAATCTGTTTGTATAATGCTCAAGTATGAATATTTTGCTAGATTTAGATGACAGAATGAATTGTTTCTGGAGAGCACCTATCAGTCATTGAATGATTGAGACTAACTCTTGAGGTGTTTAATTTTGATACCATGTTAGGTATTTGACTGGTATCATTATATTTGAAAATTTATGTATATTTACTGTTAAAAATGAAATGCATGCTAGTGAGCCTCCAAAAGGCAGCATGATATTCTTGAAGTCGTCCATAACCTACAGTATATAGTATTGGAAGATGTTAGCACATGAAAAGTACCTGAGAGATGGTCTCTGAGACTTCCTTGAGCTGCATATTCAAAGACAAGTCCAAGGGAATACCCTTCATTACAGTAACCAATCAAGGACACCAAGTTTCTATGATGCACCCTTGATAAGAGTTGGGCCTAACAAAATTCAAAGAGAAGCCACAAATACTAGAAAACAATAACTTACTAATTTCTACTGCCTTTAGGGATATATAGATTATGAATTGCCTACCTCAACCTGAAACTCCTTGATTGCATGGGAATGTGAAGACAGTTCGTCATTCTTCAGCTCTTCAGTAATACCTTCATCAATTGCAAGCAATCGCTTCTGCATCTTCACTGCAACTTCAGTGCCATCAGGCAAGCGACCATAGTAAACAGTGCCAAAGCCTCCTTTGCCGATTGCTCTCTCAAAATTGTTGGTGATCATCCTCAGATCTTGGTATGTGAAACGAGAATTGTCGGTGTGGAAGGAACTACCTCCAATCTGCTTCCATTTTAGTTGTGGTTTGGCTGATAAACCACAAGGTCAGCATCAAATATTTTTAAAAGCTAGGAGAATAATATTCTAAAAATAAAATGGTAAATGAAACTGTTAGGGGAACATCATGACGTATTCCCTCTATTGATTCATCTCATGCGAGTTGTCTTCTCTTGACACCCAGCCCGCATTGTTTGTCAGTATCAAGAAATCAGGTCTGTTATGAAGTTATTGGGAGCCTCTTCCAGTTGTGTTAAGGCAACACTGAAATGATCACTCAGTGGGTTGCTTCTAGGCTATTGTTACTGAAGATTTATTTACTTAGATGTTTGGGATATACAAAATTATTTTGATAGACAAAGTTGTTTATACTGAAGTGAATTTGGGCATGTCAAACTACTTGCTACACTTCGTGGATTCTCACTTGGTCATCCTTCTCACACCACTCATGTTGTACAAACTGAATGACTCCCACAGCTATGGCCCCTTAGTTCAATTCAATGAGTTCCACTGCTTTAATTCATACAAAAGAGTACTCTTGGTTCTTCAATTCCAAGTGGCTAGTGCATAATCTCTGACTTGTTAGCTAGTTCCAACCTCACTAATAACTCTCAAAGTTCCAGGTTACCAAACACAAAAGTATTATAATTTCATTATTTTTTAGCATGCACACAACACAAGTATTAAATTTAAAAATGGTCAGAGTCAAAGTGATCTATTTGGAAGCTTTTGAGTTTCTATTAATAGGAAAAAAACACTCCAACATAATTATGTTAAATGATGGGGTGTGCAAAGCATTAGTTTAAACAAAATATAGTTATAATTGGTGAAAGATCAGCATGAGTTAACTTACATGGTTGACTTTTACCTCTTCTTCTCCTCCATAGGATGAACACAGAGAGTAGAATGAGTACTACAACCACAGTAACAGCCATGGAAATCACAAGAACCTGAGTTCTATTTGTATGCTTGCTACAGTCACAGGCGCCTTCTGAGCTACATCGGTTGTTATCTAGTCTGATGTGGCAATTGTTTAATTATAAGAGCAGTTATTAGATTATATGTTCATGAATTAGTTGAGAAAATTCTTGGAAGATGGATTGTACCTCAGCCTCAGTAAGCCCTTTGCTTGTTTATGGCACAAGTCAGCTGGCACAGGACCATCAAGTTTGTTGTATGATAAATCTCTGCATACGAAAAGATAACAACACAGTTATCAGATACTTTAGTCAAAACTAGGTACTTAAGAGTTTCCCAAAGAGAAGTATAAACACATACAGATTTTGGAGTGAACTCAAGTTTGCAAGAAAATCAGGAATAGTTCCAGTTAAGTAATTGTTTGATAGGTCCCTGTGATAAAGAAGGAAAGCAATTTTCTTGTATACAGATAATTAATTTTACAAAGAGAAGGTATAAACAAGGGAGTGAACTCAACAAGAAAATCAGGAATAGGCAGTAAAGTGATTGTTCGATAGGTTCCTGCAACAAAAATGAAAGCAATTTCTTGTATATAGATAATTAGTTACAAGAAAACAAGGGACCATTCAGAGAAGGCATTTTTTGATAAGCCCGTGAGCAATAAAGTTAACGCATGTGCTTCTTTTAAGTTCAGCTCCTCCCTTCTATACATGTATCCAACCCTTAGACTTGTACAATCATCTTAAAATATTGCAGACAAAAAATGCATGCTCAAATGGATGTGCAGCAGATGATAGTTGCAAGCTAATGTTTATGGAGATGAAATGGATAGGGGCTTCAGATGAAATAAAGTTTTTTTAGTACTTACAAGAATTTGAGGGCTGTTAGATTTGCAATGGCAGGTGATATAGGACATCTTTCAATCCATTATCAGAAAGGTTTCTGCAAAAGTTATTTCACAGTACAAAGAAGCAATATTATTCCTTCCTCATGTGATATTGACCAAAGAATATTTTCTAGTTTCTGAGATGCGTACAAGGATGTAACCCTTAAGGATGTTGAGCTAGAAGAAGTGCAATTAACTATGCTCCAACTCAAATTTGCAGGAACACATGGGTCACCTTGCCAAGTGTGCATGCCATACTGCTTCTTTATGGTCATCATAGCATCCACTGTTGTTTCATGAGTTCAGAGATGTTAATATAGCACAAACAGCACCAACTTTGTTTTTTGATCTAAGAATGTGTCACCGTTAAGTGGAAAACAACAAATGTATCTTACCTGTAACCTAGAATCTGTTAGAATCCTAGGTAGCACAGTTTAAACAAATCAATGCATTAAACCATGGAGCAAAGTTTGTCCAGTACACATGTCAGTTTCGCTTGATCCTAATGTACCTGTTTATGGTACTGGTATATTGTAGGTACCAGCCAGCGTATACAAAACTACAAATTAAGAACATGCACTACAATATTATGCAACAATAGCACAAGCAGAATGCCAGGTACCATTCCTTTGTCATATTGTTCAGATTTTTAATTTAGCGGTTTATATGCATGCTTTGGTTAAATGGAATAAAAGTTGATAAAACTGATAGTACCCTGTTTTACAATATTAACTTATAAAAGTTGTAAATCTTAGATACATCACATGACTAAAGGAGGATAAATAATGCTTGAGTTGGTAAAAAATCTTTGACCAAATATAAGAGTTAAGTGAAGCAGAAATGTTAAGTAAGAAAATCAAATAACCGATTTGTTCTATTTAATATGCAAAACTATTTTTTCAATCAAAAAGCAGTCAATTCAATTCCTTGCTAGTCGACTAAAACATAAATCATGAGAATGTTATCTGCTCGTTGTTGTCTCCGATTGACTCATCGGTTATCTAGTCAATGGCCGGAAACCATTCCAGTCGACTCAAGCCTTGCCAATTGACTACACTGACTTCAAACTGTCTTATTTTCAAATTCAAACAAGAATCAAATCAACTGCCCAATTGACTCAATCCCTGACAGTTGATTGCCCACCTGACTCAATTTTAAACAAAAACATCTAGCCTAAGTCGACTCCTTAGTTGATTCAACACAACCTTTAGTTGATTGAATCATCGACTACAACTCTGAAACACCTTGTTTCTTGGTCAAGTCTATGCCTATGTAAAAATATATGAACCCCAATGTACATGTCATTTGACTCTTACAACTCACTTAAGAGTCTACATATGAAGCTTCACTTCGTCTATAAAGCCATCTTTTGTTAGGTCGTAAATCCCTCAAATACATCGAGGCCAAGCCTTCGGCTTGTTCTTCATGCTGTCCTTCTCTCTTTCACCTATATAGTTCGCCTTCTCCATCTATCATTAAAGCTACCACCTCGATGCTCCTCGTCCTGTGGTTCCTTAGATGCCTCATACCATTTTTCTTTAATTTCTAGCGGACCTTCAAAACATCAATCCAACATCAACTTGGTTGCACCAAGTCAAGCTCCGCAAGCTTCGTGTGCATCTAAGTCCCTACAAACTTCATGCACACATAAGTCATGTAGGCAAACCTAGCTTAAACTTTTTGTCAAACACATCAAAACAACTTAGTCGAATATGACCGCTTAGGGCATGATTGCACTAATAGTAGATTCTCAACAAGTTATTGTCTTCCAATTATCCAATGCTAACAAACAGAATGTGCAGGTTGCAGGAGATGCACCTCCCTAAAATTGGAAACCTTGCATATGGTTATTAAGGTCTAACCGTTGAATAAACTAAGAAGTTTCAAGCACTAGATATTTAGTTAGTTAATGAAAATAGATCACATTTTAAAGGAAATAACAGTATTTTTAGCACCATTAATTAAACTGAAATATCTTATGAGATAATGCTTGGGAAAACTACATAGAAGTCTGCATATTTATGGCTAACTTATAATTTTAGATCTTTCCTTTCTACCTCATATTGTTTTCCTATTAATCCAAAAGATTTCTAATATAAACAATTCATTACAGCCAGCCTAGATACTTATGTAAAATCATCACACGGCTAGAGGCAATCCAAAAGTAAAATTGTTTTTTCAAGTTCAGTGAGCATTGAAGTACTATGTGTTTGCAGCATGACAAGACAAGGTCATTCATGCTGCAGGTTTAACATAATTAAACATTTTAAAATTTCCAAAATATGGATATGCAAACCAAATAAATGTTGAGAAATTTCATGAACTTGAATTATAAACTTTTAAAGTTTCCAATTAAAATAATTTAGTTAGATTTCATTTGAATGCATATTTATATCAAATGAGGAACTTCAATTGAAATGGATGTTTGATCAAGTCAGTATAAAGTGTTCACACCATCTCCTCCGTCAGTTGCAATACTTGCAAGGTTTATTTTGGAATAAACTTCCATGGCATTGATCAGTGGAGGAAGCGTAGATCCCGGCATTTTTGTCAGCTTTAAATAATATGTGCGGGGGTCTGTATCAGCCTGGTAGACCACACGAACATGCCTTTCAACCAAGTATTTCGAAGCCATGTTGTAAGTAATGGGCTGAATACCAGGTATTTCAACTTGAAATACTCTACTGTCATTGGCCTTTGGCATGCTCAGCTCAGAAAAGTGCAAGTAGATATAGAACAAGGGAGGGGTTGAACCAGTGCTTCCATTATCAAAATGAAGTATCAGAGTGGTGTTATCTGGTGGCGTTATTGCTGTCTGCATTACTATTGATGGCATTGCATAAGGATCATCAGAACCAGCCAAGACTAACTCTGTAGTTGCTACGACATATTTGCTCGATTTTGGTTTGCAGTCACGGTTGATACCACGGTAATAATGGCTTGTACTACAAATAATGTCTGACATCCATATGCGGTCATACAGGTCACCTGGATATCTGTCCAAATATTCAAATATAAATCGTTGATTACTAGTGCGATAAAATTATTGCTAATCTATACAGAATTTTTGAAAATAGTGGATATTATAGCCTTGAGTAAAAAAAAAACATATTACTAGACTTTGGGAATGTATATGGTTTCTTATTGTCTTAATATTTTAACACAACACATGCTACATAATGCAAAAAAATTCTCTTTCACGAAAGAATAAAATCATGGAAGAGTCAAAAGCACATGGAAATATTTTTGGCAGAGTATATTGCATAAACAGAGACTAGAATTGAGTAGTTGGTTCAACCCTTTTCTAAAACTCAAAACAAGATATCATGAAAAAGTCACGTGTGGTGATGTTTTACAAGAGTTAATGAGGAAATGACTTTTTACTTTCAGATTCTAACTTGTAATCAAGTTTTCATCATGTCTAGTTACCTGACTGTTTGATTAGAACCCAGGTCCCACCTTTCCCATAATAGCAAAGAAACTGTTTGATTCACATCGTGGTAGATTCCATTGCCAATTGGCCTCAATTCAAGAGCAGATATGAATGGGATCCCATCGCCAGTTCTTAACAAACATATCAAGAAAGAATCAGAGGAGGCTAAGGTTATTATCTCTGCAATGTAAACTTGATCTGCATCAGTGATTCTCATTGTTTTCCAAAAACTAACACCTAGATAGAGATCAAATGTCAAGTCTCCATTGTCGTCATTATCATAGTTGCCATACAAGAAGGAAGCTCGTATGAGATATTTATAACCCCGAATAACATTCTTTATGGTGTAGCAATTACGGGTACCATCAGGGAAGCTTCGCAGGTTACGAGCCTGAGTTGGTTTAACTGTTTGATAAGTTTCACCTAATTCATGATTTGATCCAGTATCTATGAACTCTGCATCAGGTTGGTAAGTTAAATTAGTATCGGGGTCTGTGTATGGACCATCACCAGAAAACCCACAATCTATGCTCACAAAAGCTGCACCAAAGCATCAGAGTGTTAATTCACAAGTTAAATAATAACAAAAATAACTGGAGGGAAAGCACCACGCTCATTTCATATGTACATAAATTGCAAGGTAAGAATACAGTGACCTGTTTGACTGTCGAGGCGTAAAAAAACTTACTGAAATAGCATATATTTGATTACTTATCTACCAAGAACTATATAATTTTTGGTTTGGGATTTCTACCACTGCTCTCTTCAGACGGTTCTACATACAAAAAAGAGGAAAAAGGAGGGAAAAAATAAGGAAGGAAGAGTTTGTGAAGGAAGCACATACCCGGCTGACCATCAACCAGAACAGCTGCTGCCAGCATACCTAGACAGAGGAAGTACCTCATCATCGCTCTTACAAAATCCAAACTTTCTCCAAGGAAATGCAACTCACATTTCCATAGCAGACCCTGAGGATCCCAGAGTGTGAGGATTTTTGGAAGAAAAGAAGAAACAATGTCACGCCAACCTCACATTGAACTAAATGGATCACTGGCTCTCTTTGGCTGTTTAGTAAGCATCAGTGTGGAAAAAGATCAATTTTTGTTTGCATCGATCGAGACTACGACTTCGGCGTTGACGACGAGACGACTCTGCCACTGGAAAAATAGGATACCTATATTTTATTTTTCAAACTGATATTTTTAAAAAGAGAAAAATATCAGGGGTAAACTATAATATTTACACAATGTTTGGACTTTGAACGGACATTTGTTATTCTGCCGGGACCCACGAAAAGTGTCCTAAGCCCATTGGCCCTCGTCGTCCGAAGCTTTCCTCGCGCCTCTCGATCGGGTCGAACCATCGAAGGAAAGGGGAGGAACTATATAGATCGTTTCGAGGAGGGAAGAACTCTCGATCGGGTGGAAGCGTCGAAGGGAAGAGGGAAGAGGGAATAGGGAAATGGAAGCCTTGCGAAAGCTGGAAAGGGTGCAAAGCCTTCTGTCTTTGATGGAGGGACGAGGCATCTCCTCCGGCCACGCAGACGCTGATCGCTTCCTCGCCGATTTCATTTTCTTCTTGGTTGGTAGTTGGTACCTCGGCATTTGCCCACTTCCTTCCTTTAGTTTCGTCCCCTTCGTTTGTTTGCGTGCTTATTTTGAGGCTCTATGAGATGAAAAGCGCTGCGGTGTTCTAAGGTTGGCGTTTTTTTTGAATCGCCTGGTTGATCTGAACCAGGGGTTGGAAACACATGATAGATACCTTATTAGAAAAAAAGTGACTTGTCGTTGTATGAATGTAAGCTGAGGCTGTTTAGTGTGCTGGGCTTCAAGCACGTGTGAACGGATTTTTATGATTATTTTTTCCCCCATTCCCCCACTTGTACCTATGGAGTGAAGGAAAACTGTTGAGAGATTTTATGTTTTCCAGCCACTTGTCTCCTTCTCAATTTTTTTTTTCTAAAAATAATCGAATTAAGTTTTCCCAGTTACTTTTGGCCCTCTATAATTTCTATCGTCGATGTTGTTTTTATTATTTTGATAACTAGAATTGCAGAATATATTTAACGGAAGAAAACATCTTTCCTTTAATATGGTCAGTCTGGGCATCATAAAAAAAGTTGCATTGAATTCTGGTGGGAATGACACGGCTGATACAAATGACGAGGACAATATGCTCATAGTTTTCTACATTCTCAGTCGTTCATGCAAATTATAGTAGTATGTTATGGACATAATAAAGAGTTGAATGCAGGTAAAACCATGCGGAATTGTCACCATGGATGCGAAACTCAAAATAATTTCTGAGTTCTTACCAAAGGTTGCATTTGCTTCGTTCAAAGATTCAGGTTTTTCATATATTCGTTTTCCACTATACTAAATGAGCTTCACCTTTTCCTTTCTGCAGATTTCACCCAAGATTCTTGATGAAGTTTTTCTCTTTGCTAATGAGGAAGGTATAAAAAGACAAACGTTGGATACAGTCAGAAATTTAATGGGCTTGTTACCATTATTTTTCACCAAATCTGAATTTCTTATAGTTTCTCCTGCTTTGATTGGTTGCTTGTTTTTTTAGTGACTCCTGGTCAAAACACCAACTTCGATCAATATCTTTGGAATTATTTTGTTGTGTGTATGTGATTAGGTTTTACCACAATATACCAGATGTTAAGGTGGCCTTTTGATAAACTGAAGCATACTAATGTGTCAGATTATTACTGAATTTTTGTGTGATTTTTTACTTTTAAATAGTGTGGTTCTATTCAATAAGATTGAGATATGCCTTCTTTTTAGGCTTAACATTGTTATTTCTATTTTTGATGTCCATAACAAAAGGTGATAAATGTATGTTTAATAGTCTTTTGATGGTGTTTGAAATCCATTTATGATTGTGATGACTTTGATTGAATATGTTGAGTCTTGAGGTTATTTGTTATATCATGAAAACCTTGATGTTAAATCTTGTTATTTATACCAGTGTTTTCTGGGGATCAAATGCCTAAGTTAGAACATTGAATTTGAACTTTTACTTTTTGAGTTTATGAATACACTGAGAATGGCCTTTTACTGGAGGACACATTCAAATATTGTTGATGTAGGCTTTGGAATCATTTTTAGTTGCAAGAATTTCTCCATCATTTAATATTTGATCGTGCAGATTGCCAACAGATTGATACTGAACTTCCATTGCAGTCTTCTCTTCAAAAAAGTTTGGATACTCAAGAATCAAAATTTGAAGAAACTCCTATGATCGGGCTTGATGCAATGAAACGTGCTAATTCTACCCTAGAGGACTTTGTAAGGCATTTATTTCTTAATTCCTTTATCTTCATCCTACTTTTTATTGGTTATGCTGCTAGAACATTTCAATATCTACTTTGTAACAAAATTAATGTAGCCCACAAGGGATAACCTGCAAGCGTTGCGAGTGATGGGGGAAACTATCAACATGAAGAAAAATATATTAGAAGATGATAAAAAAACAATCATAGAAAGATGATGACAAAGCCAAACAACTTTAGGGTTGGCATCTATATACTGAGTTATTTGGAAGGTAAGGGAAAGATTTTTGTTCCATTGTCTAGAAAATCTATTTTAGAGGAAAGGTTAGGAAACCATATATCTTGTATTTTGGTTTAGGAAAATTTTCACTTTTGCCAGTTTCTGTTCTCAGTTTCTAGAAAATAGTTAACAAAAAAAATGTGAAAATTGATCAAATTGTAAATAGAAATTTAAAAATTGTGAGATTTTTTTTTATTTTCTTACAAAAATCATGAGGGATAATTTGATATAAATTTTCACATTTTTCTGTG
>NW_027432756.1:0-2372 GCF_044706935.1 Curcuma longa
GAGCAGTTATTAGATTATATGCTCATGAATTAGTTGAGAAAATTCTTGGAAGATGGATTGTACCTCAGCCTCAGTAAGCCCTTTGCTTGTTTATGGCACAAGTCAGCTGGCACAGGACCATCAAGTTTGTTGTATGATAAATCTCTGTATACAAAAAGATACCAACACGGTTATCAGATACTTTAGTTAAAACTAGGTACTTAAGAGTTTCCCAAAGAGAAGATGAAGCACATACAGACTTTGGAGTGAACTCAAGTTTGCAAGAAAATCAGGAATAGTTCCAGAAAAGTAATTGTTTGATAGGTCCCTGTGATAAAGAAGGAAAGTGATTTTCTTGTATATAGATAATTAATTTAAGGTACTTGAGTTTCCCAAAGAGAAGGTATAAGCAAGAAAATCAGGAATAGTTTCAGTAAAGTGATTGTTCGATAGGTTCCTGCAACAAAAATGAAAGCAATTTCTTGTATATAGATAATTAGTTAGAAGAAAACTAGGGACCAGGACCAGAGAAGGCATTTTTTGATAAGCCCGTGAGCAATAAAGTTAACGCATGTGCTTCTTTTAAGTTCAGCTCCTCCCTTGTATATACATGGGCACGAAAGTCCAACCCTTCAGACTTGTACAATCATCTTAAAATATTGCAGACAAAAAATGCATGCTCAAATGGATTGCAGCAGATGATAGTTGCAAGCTAATGTTTATGGAGATGAAATGGATATGGCTTCAGATGAAATAACGTTTTTTTAGTACTTACAAGAATTTGAGGGCTGTTAGATTTGCAATGGCAGGTGATATAACATCTTTCAATCCATTATCAGCAAGGTTTCTGCAAAAGTTATTTCACAGTACACAGAAGCAATATTATTCCTTCCTCAAGTGATATTGACCAAAGAATATTTTCTAGTTTCTGAGATGCGTACAAGGATGTAACCCTTAAGGATGTTGAGCTAGAAAAGTGCAGTTAACTATGCTCCAACTCAAATTTGCAGGAACACATGGGCTCACCTTGCCAAGTGTGCCTGCCATACTGCTTCTTTATTTTCATCATAGCATCCACTGTTGTTTCATGAGTTCAGAGATGTTAATATAGCACAAACAGCACCAACTTTGTTTTTTGATCTAAGAATGTGTCACCGTTAAGTGGAAAACAACAAATGTATCTTACCTGTAACCTAGAATCTGTTAGAATTCTAGGTAGCACAGTTTAAACAAATCAATGCATTAAACCATGGAGCAAAGTTTGTCCGGTACACATGTCAGTTTCACTTGCTCCTAATGTACCTGTTTATGGTACTGGTATATGCTGTAGGTACCAGCCAGCGTAGCCTCATACAAAACTACAAATTAAGAGCATGCACTACAATATTGTGCAACAATAGCACAAGCAGAATGGCAGGTACCATTCCTTTGTCATATTGTTCAGATTTTTAATTTAGCGGTTTATATGCATGCTTTGGTTAAATGGAACGTAAAAGTTGATAAAAATGATACATGCCGGGTACCCTGTTTTACAATATTAACTTATAAAAGTTGTAAATGCTGGGATGGATCGTAAATAGACTGAATGACTAGAGGGGAATAAATAATGATTGAGTTGATAAAAAATTTCTCTCGGAAGACCAAATATAAAAGTTCAGTGCAAGGAAATATTAAGAAAATTAAACACTAATAGAATATACATGGTTCGGGACTTAAACCCTACTCTACAACCTATGAACTCTTAAGGTGACACACCTCTAAAAAACACTCATTATTTTTTTCCTTATGCAAAACTATTTTTTCAATCAAAAAGCAAATGTGAAAAGCAACAACTGTATATAAAAAAGATTAAGGTCTTAATGGTATAAACTTTAAGCCCTAACAAGATTAGACTATCAAAATAAAAGTAAAAAGTTGTGAAATGGCTTGAGAATAATGGCATTGTTGTTGTTTTTCGAGTCCTATTGCCCCTCTATCCAAGCTTGGATAAGCTTCATTGAGCTGTTCGGTTTAATATCAATTGACTCAATTCCTTTGCTAGTCGATTGAAACATAAATCATGAGATCATTATCTATCAACTACTGTCTCCTTGACTTATCAACTATCTCAACACTAGACTGCCCAATCAACTCAACTCCAAATAGAAATATTCAAATGACTCTTTAGTCGACTAGGATCAACCTCCAATGGACTATATCGTCGACTACAACTCCGAAAGACCATGTTTCTTGGTCGAGTCTACACTTACTATATGAACCTCATAGTCCAAGTCATGCTACTCTTACAAGTCACTTAAGAGTTTACCTTTGTAACTGCACTTCACTAACTAAGCAATCTCCGATCAAGTCGAAGTCCTCGGATGCACTGAGCCCTTAACTTGATTGATATGTCA
>NW_027432757.1:0-2313 GCF_044706935.1 Curcuma longa
ATAATTTCGCTCGAGAATTTATTTTCAACATTTGAACTTCATGAATCAAGAATTGCAGGAAGTCGAAAGGCGAACGGTGTAGCCCTGAACGTGAAAATAACGGAACCAGAATCGACGTCCTCGGATGATGAAGGAGGAGAAAAAGGATATCTGGTAAGAAAATTTTAAAAATTTATTAAATCTAATCAGTTTTGAAAATTTCAGGGAGAGAAGAGATCTCCAAAAGGAGGGCAGTAAAATGCTACAATTGTGACAAAGATGATCACATAAAGGAAAATTGTCCGAAACTAAAAAACAAATAGAAGGACTCCCAAGCAAAGAAGAAAAAGGCCTTGAAAGCAACTTGGGATGAGACGTCTTCCGACGAGTCAGAAATTGAGGAGTATGCTGGACTTGCTCTAATGGCAAGTCATCAAGAGGAGGACGACGAAGAAAACACATCCGGGATGAACATTGATCAAGGGGGAGAGTCATCCGATGAAAGCAGCAGCGACGATGAACCACTAAGTGATAGGTATGACGACATGGTAAGTGAGGTATGCAAACTATCTCCTAATGAATTATTTTTTGCTATAAAATCTCTTTTTAATAATTTATGCAAAAATAGGACAAAACTTTTAAATTTGAAAAAGCAATTATCTACATCATGCCCATTAAACATGTTTGATAATTTTAAAAATAGAAATGAAAATTTAAAAAATTTAGTTGCGAAATTAGAAATTGATATTACATGCCTGCGACAGAAAAAGAATTATTATGCTTAAGAGTTAAATTAGTATGTGAAAAATCATAAGGGTCAATTTAGAAAAATTTTCAGAAATTATGTACCCTCAAAATTTTTAATTAACCCGGTAGATAGGAACTTATTTTGGGTTCCTACATCCTTTTTAAACTGATTTTTTATTTACTGAGTTAACTAATTTTTTTGTTATTTCTCATTATTTAAAAAAAAAATTCAGTTCGATTGGTTTTTGCTAAAGAAAAATTATATTTCTATTTTTCAGTACCTGCCTGACATGTCAGCAAGTCAAAGCAGAACATCAAAGACCAGGAGGAGTTCTGCAACCCATCCAAATTTCGGAGTGGAAATGAGAAGATATTTCTATGGATTTCATTTAAGGCCTTCCTAGGACTACAAATGGATATGATGCAATATGGGTTATTTAAGGAGATCATCAGATTGCATGGTATTCCCAAGACCATTATCTCTGATAGAGATGGTCGATTTACTTCACAGTTTTGGGAATGTGTTCATAAGGCTTTAGGCACGAAGCTAAAGTTCAGTACTGCTTTTCACCCTCAAACTGATGGGCAAACAGAAAGGGTGAACCAGATACTAGAAGATATGTTAAGAGCTTGTGCCTTGGATTTCAAAGGAAGCTGGAGTCGATATTTATGTTTAGCGGAATTCGCTTATAACAATAGTTATCAAGCTACTATCGGCATGGCACCTTATGAAGCCTTATATGGAAGGAAATGTAGATCGGATAGAGACTGCTCAAAGCCGTCAGAAGAATTATGCTGATCAACGACGGAGGCCATTGGAATTCAATGTCGGAGATGGAAAGAAAGGAAAGTTGAGTTTTTCTCCTGAATAGAGTTGGTAAGGTGGCTTAGTAGCTCCTATGAAATGTGGTATCAATGCTGTCTGAATCTTCGACCCACCAGGACTTCCTGCCCCTCGGTCCATCCTGACCTACTAGGACTTTCTGCCCAGCCGCAACCAAGACTTCATGTCCCTCGGTCTACCCGACCTATGCGACTTCCTGCCCAGCCGCAACCAGGACTTCATGCCCCTCGGTCTACCCGACCTACTAGGACTTCCTGCCCAGCCGCAACCAGGACTTCATGCCCCTCGCAGTTCACCCGACCATGTAGGATTCTCCTGCCCGGTGTCTGATCCTCTTGATTCAAACACGGGAGCCCCTACTTCCTTTGTTTTTAAGGTTCAACCCACATGGTTACACTCGGATCATGGCTCATCCGGCGGTTAGTCCGGTGAAGAGCGGCCTCGCTCTGATACCAATTGTAGGGTCTAAAGAATGTCCGCATCTCCACAATAGCATGATATTGTCCACTTTGGGCCTAAGCCCTCATGGTTTTGTTCTTGGGCTCTCCCCAAAAGGCCTCATGCCAATGGAGATACTTTTCATCCTTTTAAACCCATGATCTTTCCCATGTGTTTTAGATGTGGGACTATGTTTGCACCTTTGCAACCCAACAAAGATGATATGAGACGAAAATATCCGGAATTATTCTAAGTTCGAGGATGAACTTTTCAGAAGGTATGGAGGATTGTAATACCCGTAATTT
>NW_027432758.1:0-2140 GCF_044706935.1 Curcuma longa
AAAAAGGGCAGTCCGGTGTACGAAGCTCCCGCCATGCGGGGTTCGGAGAAAGGATCCATTGTACGCAGTCTTACCTTGCCTTTGGCAAGAGGCTGTTTCCAGGATTTGAACCCGTGACCTCAGGTCACATGGCAGCAACCTTACCGTTGCGCCAAGGCTCCCCTTCAGCAGTTATTAGATTATATGCTCATAAATTAGTTGACAAAATTCTTGGAAGATGGATTGTACCTCAGCCACAGTAAGCCCTTTGCTTGTTTATGGCACAAGTCAGCTGGCATGGGACCATCAAGTTTGTTGTATGATAAATCTCTGCATACGAAAAGATAACAACACAGTTATCAGAGACTTTAGTCAAAACTAGGTACCTGAGTTTCCCAAAGAGAAGGTATAAACACTTACAGATTTTGGAGTGAACTCAAGTTTGCAAGAAAATCAGGAATAGTTCCAGTTAAGTAATTGTTTGATAGGTCTCTGCCACAAAGAAGGAAAGCAATTTTCTTGTTTACAGACAATTAATTTACAAGAAAACAAGGGACAAGGATCAGAGAAGGCATTTTTTTATAAACCCATGAGCAATTTAGGTATGTGCTTCTTTGAAATTCAGTACGAATGTTCAACCCTTCAGCCATGTATAGTAACTTGTACAATCATGTTAAAATATTGTCAACAAAAAATGCATGCTCAAATGGAATGTGCAGCAGATGATAGTTGCAAACTAATATTTATGGAGATGAAAAGGATCACACAGGGGCTCAATATGATGACGGCTTCAGATACAAGAAAGTTTTCAGTACTTACAAGAATTTGAGGGCTGTTAGATTTGCAATGGCAGTTGATATAGGACCTCCTAGTCCTTTATAAGAAAGGTTTCTGCAAAAAATATTTCACAGTATAAAGAAGCAATATTATTCCTTCCTCATGTGATATTGACTAAAGATTCTTTCTAGTTTCTGAGATGCGTACAAGGATGTAACCCTTAAAGATGTTGAGCTTGAAGAAGTGCAATTAACTATGCTCCAACTCAAATTTGCAGGAACACATGGGTCA
The DNA here is from genome assembly GCF_044706935.1 of Curcuma longa. Lineage (NCBI taxonomy): Eukaryota > Viridiplantae > Streptophyta > Magnoliopsida > Zingiberales > Zingiberaceae > Curcuma > Curcuma longa. The sequence continues at coordinate 1,048 of NW_027432758.1, forward strand.
CCTTGCCAAGTGTGCATGCCATACTGCTTCTTTATGGTCATCATAGCATCCACTGTTGTTTCATGAGTACAGAGATGTTAATATAGCACAAACACCACCAACTTTTTTTTTGGATCTAAGTAGCTGTAACCTAGCATTTGTTGAGTCCTAGGCAGCAAATTTTAAATAAATCAATGCATTCAGCCATGGAGCAAAGTTTGACCAGCAAACATGTCAGTTTCGCTTGATCATAATATACCTGTTTATGGTACTGGTACACCTTGTAGATACCAGCCAGTGTAGCCTCACACAAATTAAGAACATAGCATTACAAAATTATGCAACAACAGTATGAGCAACATGTGAGGTACCATTCCTTTGTCATATTGTATGATTTAAAATTTAGTTTTTATATCTATACTTTGATTAAATGGAACAAAAAATAGTAACTGATAGAAGTTGTAGATTCTGGGATCAATCTTAGATACATCACATGACTAAAGGAGGATGAATAATGCTTGAGTTGGTAAAAAATCTTTGACCAAATATAAGAGTTAAGTGAAGCAGAAATGTTAAGTAAGAAAATCAAATAACCGATTTGTTCTATTTAATATCAGTCGATTCAATTCCTTGCTAGTCGACTAAAACATAGATCATGAGAATGTTATGTGCTCGTTGTTGTCTCCGATTGACTCATCGGTTATCCAGTCAACTGAAAACCATTCCAATTGACTACACTGACTTCAAACTATCTTATTTTCAAATTCAAACAAGAATCAAATCAACTGCCCAATTGACTCAATCCCCGACAGTTGATTGCCCACCTGACTCAATTTTAGACAAAAACATCTAGCCTAAGTCGACTCCTTAGTTGATTCAACAAAACCTTTAGTTGATTGAATCATCGACTACAACTCCGAAACACCTTGTTTCTTGGTCAAGTCTATGCCTATGTAAAAATATATCTGAACCCCAATGTACATGTCATTTGACTCTTACAACTCACTTAAGAGTCTACATATGAAGCTTCACTTCGTCTATAAAGCCATCTTTTGTTAGGTCGTAAATCCCTCAAATACACCGAGGCCAAGCCTTCGGCTTGTTCTTCATGCTG
>NW_027432759.1:0-3183 GCF_044706935.1 Curcuma longa
ATAATTGTACCTGCTTGTTCGTAACAGGCAGGGGTTTTGAGTAAATTCAGTGATAAGTATGCCAATCCACCGGTGAAGATAAAGGCACATCCTGAGAAAGAAACTCTAAAATGCTCGACGAAGGACCATAGAAGTGCGTAAAGCGAATTAATCAAGCTCAAGCTATGAAGTGAAGGTCACAGGGGAGACCTGATTAAGCGTAGGAATGAGTGCTGGAAGCCTTAGTAATAAGCAGAAGAAAGTAGCCCCAAGCTTATGAATAAGCTCAAGATAGCCAAGATGGATGGTACTCATCAAAGCGAACGTTTCATTCATGCGGAAAGAATGGAGTGGGTTTCTCTGAAATCACGTATTAAGAATGGAGTTGATTCACTGTGTCTTCTTTATTTAATGGATACCGACTAGATCTCTACAATTCATTAATGGATCATCTTGTACCTGCCCCTATTAGATATCGCTTTCACGAGCTTGACTCAATCAATATTCGTTGACTATGAAATCCATCTCTGATCATTGAATTTCTTATCATTGGGCTGTCCCACAGCTCAGCCTTTTATTTTCTTTCCGAAACCAGAAGAAAGAGAAGACCAGATCTTGCAAGCCCTCTCGAGGGAATCATTTTTAGCAAGCTTTCGAGAAAGTTTAGATCCAATCCAGCGAGTTCAAGTTCGATCTCTGTAGTCAAGTCTAAGACAGTAAATTCGGTATCTAAGACAACTCTTCTAGAAAGCGCCAGGCATGCTTCTCTTCATAAGTCATTCAATGCTTGGCTTCCTTCATTTAAGACTAACTTCATAGGATGCAAGTCCAGATGAACCATCTTCGACTAGCTAATAAAGGCCGTTCTAACACCCGATATTACGTAAAATAAGATACCAGTATGACTCGGGGCACTCACGCTCTACTTCAGACTTTTGAATTTCCCATCCTGCATCGCTTCTCTTCCTAAGGCAGTTCATTTGGGCAAGCCCCAAGACAGAGATTCCTTTATGCCAAAGCTTACTTCCCCACTTGAATGAATAACTTTTAAAGATTGACTTGACTTTTACTGGATTCCGCCTTACAAACATCTCGATTGGCTAAAGACCATGCCTTGTACGCTCCGAAGAACCTTTCTTAAGATTTCAATGTCCCATGACTCACGCATTCGCTTGCAGCGGATTCGGAAAATGTTCGTAAGAACTGAGTGGCATGGGAACTTCCTTGATGAAGGACGGACTGATTCGGAGGATAATCAATCTTTCAATGATAAAGAATTTCTTTTTCTTTACTCTTTTCCTTAAACTTTATACTTACAGATCCTGATATGCATCTAGATCATTAGCAAGATCAGAGGGGAACAAATAAAATGAATAAAGCAAATAAAGAGAGGTTTAAATTAATCGGGGTTGCAAAAATATTGAAACTTTGACCAACAGATGCGGTTCAGCCACTGAAGGCTTTGGTCGGGAGCATGGATTGTTATTCGTATGACTTATCATCGGCTACCGATAGGTGGCCGTTGGTATTGTTATTCGTATGACTTTTTTGAGATCGTTGTGACCTAGTGATATCGATTCTTTTTCTTTTAGATAGGTAGGGTTGGGCAGCTACTCTACTCCTGGAAGTGAAGAATGAAAAGTCATCGTTCGTTAGACAAGGCCTGCGTGCTGGTCCAAAGAAGTCTACCCGAGGCCCAAAGAAAGAAAAGTTTTTCCAAGTCGTAAATAGCCCCAAAGGCTAAGGAGATAAATAGCCCCTTTGGCGTAGACTAATCCCTCTTACTATAATATAAAGACCTCAGCTATGCTGAGTAGAAGAAATAGCCTTTGGGTCTATTTTCGACTCAAAGAGGCGTAGCAGAGGTACTTATCTTATATTATATACAGTTAGTCTACGCCAAAGGGGCTATTTATCTTCTTCCGATTCGTTTTTTTTCGTTTAAAGAATGCGTTGTTCTATGGTACCTCCTCTCGATTGATAGAACGAAGAGAAGGGCGATAGTAGAAGTACGCCACGAAACAGAGGAAATCGTTGCAGACCAAGTCCCGAGAGGGCGCTCAAAAACCACTGAATTTAGGCTTCAAGGGTGGACACAGGTTCCGCAAAGGAATCGAATGTAGTTCATTCAAGGCTCAAGACAGAATTAATGGGAAGCGCACCCATCTCTATACAATACATCAACGGGTTTGGTGCAAAGATTCTCTCATTATGTAGTACCAGGATCGTCATCTGTCTCAGTGCCACCGAACTCGCACTTTATCAAAGATATTTTCAACGAAAGACCAGATTGGGTTGGTGTTCAGATACTCCCCATATATCTTATCGTTATCGAAGTTAAAGCAGCTTGGAACACAACCGAGGAAAAGGAGATCCTAAGACTCTACCGGAAAGTCTTAGCGCCCGTTTTGGTACCGCCAGGCTGTTTAAGTTGATTTCAATACCGTCATCGTAGCGATAGGAATAATAGAAGAAAGCTCCATCGATCTCGTTTTTAATGCGAGATTTAATGCTTTATTATATTAGGGGATCAGAACCTAAGAAGAGCGATTCCGTGGGCCTACTTTCCTTTCCGAGTAACTGACAGTCACAAGACTTGGAAACGACCAAAAGAATAAAGGAGAAATTCCTATTTCTCAATAAGAGTAACGTGAGGCTATCGGTCCACTAATCATATGGACTTTCATCCTGAGAAAAGAGCATATCTTGGTGCTACTGTCGCAAACCCATAACATTGAAAGCTGGGTGGCGGTGATAAAGAGGGGTCATGCATTTACAGAATTCCTCATTGGTCTCGCAGCTCTACCACCGATGGACCAAAAACCACTGGGAATTGCACTTCAAAGGTGGGTTCCCGGAAGGCATATTGAATGCCAACCTTTTTGTGTTTTCTCTTCAACTCCTACTGCCGCTGCAACAGAATTGAGTTTTCAGCTAACCGCCCCAATCTAACACATTTGGTTAGCCGCATAGGCTTAGAATTATTCTAGTGATTCCACATGCACCCTATCTATTTAGATATTTATAGGAGATTTGAAAGCCAGGAGTGGGAACGCAGCAAAGTAATCCTTTATTTTTGAAACAACCATTTTAGTTCCTTCCTAAGGTTGTAAAATAGGAAAATCATAGTCTTTGTTGCCTCGGTTGTCTACATAAGTTGCTAGATTGGGCAGGCGGAATAAAGATTAGTCCCATCGTGCTATC
>NW_027432760.1:0-14645 GCF_044706935.1 Curcuma longa
AGCCGTCTCTTGGGACGTGACAATTTATTTGGTATCAGAGCCAGGTTTTCGAGTCTTTCGGTGTTTACGGATTTTTGGAGTTCCTCTGATATCAATTTATTTTGGTATCAGAGAAAAGGTATGCAATGCCTTTCGATTTTGGTGTTTCGGATTTTTGTATCGGAGTCGTTATTGCGACAAGGTCATGTTTGGGACTAGCGGCGACAGGGCATCTCCACGACAATAGGTAAAATGTCTAGTTTAGCAATTTCGTACCTTTTGTAAAACTTTGTAATAATGTTAACAGATATGACTCGGGGAAGACATGCTACTGCGCAGAGATGTGGTGCAGGACGGTCACGTAAGAGAACGTTCGAATCTCTGATGGCTGAGCCACCAGAGAGGTTTTCTATGTCAAGAAGACATGGTATCTTTAGAGGCCAGGGCCAAGCCTTTTCATCCAGAAGAACATCTCTATCAGTGGGTGAATTGGGTGAATTTGGCAGATCTTTTAGTGGTAGCTAAGCTGATGAAGACCATTATTATTATGGAGATGCTGGACATAGTATGAAACGACCATTTTCTATGACGGAACATCATTCTGAGTATATGGAATATCAAAATAGGGTTCGCCCTCGTTATGACTACTCTAATTCAATGCACGAAGGGGGCTCGTTATAGAGATTTTGAAATGGGTGGTTTCTATGGACGCAATTATTAAGGTCCAAATTACAATGATGGCACATATCCATCATATGGTGGTGCACACTTAGGGCGTGGCTACTATTACTGACTTGCAATGTTGTTAAATTTGCGGATGATGAATTGAATGTAGCAAGGATCTGTGTATAAGATGACAATCTTAGTTTATTGGCTTCTTAATAACTATAGTCTATATAAACTATATTTTGGTCGTTGGTTAGAAATTTAGCGGTGTTTCTTTGTTTGCTTCTTTTGTGAAACTGTTTAGTAGATTTGTTAATTATACATTGATCTATGGAGAGTCTTGTGGTTGAATTCGATTATGGAAGCTTTATGTTTGCAACTGAATCAACTTAAAGAACAAGTGAGGTCGAAGTCAATGAAGATTGGTTAATCTGAATTGTTGATTGGTGGATAGTGATGGTGGAATTTTGGAAGAGAATTTTTGGTCTAAGCAATTAAATATTAGGATTTTCTTGACTTCAACAGGATCATAAATTTGATATTTACTTCCTTTGCGGAGAAGCAGGTTTGACTTAACAGTGATTGGATGAAATTTTCAGTTAGAAATTCAAGATCCATCACTTCTAATTTTTGTGGAATATGGAATCCTTGTCCTTTCAAATAGCTAAACATTTATGATATAGGTGATCAACGACTTGAATGTATTAGGCTATACAAAGGTGTAGGATTATGTGCTTTATATATGAGTTGTTTAATTTCCAATGTTTCTAGGACTCGTTTGGATTCGGAGGCAGTAAAGCTGTGGCTGTAAGGGTATTAAGTTGTCTTCTGTAGAGTATTATGATGGATTCTGGATGAGTTGGAGGATTAAAAAAAAAAATCTGTTCTTCATCAGGGAATGGTGTTTTAAAAGGAACTAGTTAGCTTCTAAGTGTTGTGGAAGCAAGAGAGAGTGTAGTTTGGGTTGAGACCAAACTGTAATGAACCAAGGGAATTCATGCTAGGAGATTTGAAAATCGAAATGTGATGAAAAGAGTTGTTGGACACTACAAAGTTCAGTTGTTCTTTCCTCTATTAAATTTTGTCTTCTGAATGACAATAGCAATGTCACTTGGAAAATCTATGGCTGATGTTGAGGGTATGGTTTCGAATGTTTACTGGTCAGTGGTAAGTAATTGAGCTTGGTATTGGTGTATCATTTGGTGATCACTTCCTTTTGCATGAGCTCATGTTTCATGAAATCAGAAGCCTTGAGTCGCAATTTGAAAGAAATCAGTTTCATTCCTGAATATTTAGGAAGGGAGGGGATATTGAAGATGTTCTTACATTAGGCAAATCAACCAAAATATGCATCAAAGGAAGGAAGAAATCTGGCAGCCCTATGTTTGTCAAAAAATCAGAATTTTACGAGTCAATTTTTTTTTCATGAAGATGGATGTTCCTGACACAGGAGGTGATACACTTTTAAGTTTCTTGAAGATTGGTGTTCCTGATACAGAGGTGATACACTTTTAAGAGAAATAACAGATCCACATCAAGTAACAGAGTTGTGAATCTGATAAGGATGTAGCAACTCAAACAGGTTGAGTGTGCTTGCAATTTTATGGGAACTGCATTTTTTTGTTTTTTTACTTCCAGAATGCAGAAATAATTACTTAAAGACCATGTGCCAATTCTTTTTGCATTTTCTGACCAGCAATAACTTGAATTCAAGCTCCTACCATCTCATTACTGACTGGCATTTTCTTTCTCTACAAAACTATATAGGATTCAAGTTTGCAGTTCTATGGAAACTCAGTTTCTAAAACTGATTCGTGAACCCTTGTTAATTCAGAATTTACAAGGACTGAACCTAATTTCAGAATTGTTGAATGCTATAAATTAATTTCATTTTTATAGGAATTCCTAGCTGATGTTAGCAGTATCACTATAACCCTATAGAACATAGATAATTGAAACCTTAGAAGTTGTCAATGAACAGGATGCCCACAGATAGAGACATAAATGAACAAAAGACTTTTCAGCAGGATGAGGAATAGCAAATTGTTGGATTGTCGCAACCAGGTGAGGAACATGCAGAGTGTATGTTCCCTTGGAACTGATCCTTAACTTGGACTCTTGCGTGCCAATGTTCATGGAGATCTCTGATCATAGGCGGGCCGAAGGGAGGTTCCTACCTATATCATGCTAAATGGTATTACATTCCGTACAAGAAACTTCAATATTCAGGCCTATACCCTCTCTGATTTGAGTTTCTGAAACTGACATTGGAAGCAATACAAGTGTAGAGATTAATGTCAATTCTGAAATTCTGTGACAGAGTTATGGACTGAAGGAGTTCCTCAAGTTTGCATTTGAATCTGAATTCAGAAATAATGAGAGTTGGGGTAGTTTGATTCATTGAATGTCAGCTGAACTTGTTTTTCTGAAACTAGAAAAATGCAAGAATAAATTGCAAATTCTGAACTTGAACTGGAATTCCTGGAATTAGCCATAATGGAATCAGCATTAGTTCTGAAGTTGCATTTTGAAATTTAGGGCACCAGTTTATAAAGAGGATAAACTCTAGCAGGGAGGTACTTCCCTTGCAATCCAGAGGTAAGAACATATTACAGAAAAGGAAATTAGTGATCTGTTGTAATATTGCAGTGTCCTATGGTGGTTTCTTCCTCCAATTTACTGGTGATTCAAAACATGAATTTACATTGAATCGAAGTTCTGAAATTTCAGTCAACCAAAGCCTGAAATGGAAAAGTTAACTAGGATTGCTGAATCTGAATCAGTAATGAGAGAGCGAACTGTTAGTGCCAATTCTGGATGTGGTTTGTGAATAGCACCCACAAGAGTTCAGTCTTTTGATGTTTTAGGCTTAATGAGATTCCGCGTGAAGCTTAATTTTTCATGAGTCATTTCAATTCTGGAATTCTAAATTGTAAACCTATTTAGTGCTAACTAAATCTCTTTGCTTTTCAATCTCAGATGTCAAAGTGTTGTCGTCGTGATAACACTTCTGATAGTTCTTTTATGTTGCCTATAGAAAGTTCAGGAATGCTTACATCTTTCCTCTTCTACATAATGCCAAGGATTTTTGTCTCATGTGATGGAGTAATACCCTAAAAACCTCAACTTTGTGTTCTATGGGCCCTAAAAGGGTCTCTCCTGGAGGAAATCTATACACTTGTCTTGAGGCACTGACACAACTATTGACATGAACTCCAAGACGAAAATGGTTAACTTGGCTAATGTTCCTCTTGGACTAGTTCATATCCTTCGTGGAAAAGCAGGTCAAGTGGATATATATGTGCACACACACTACAAAGGAGTTGTAATGTATTTTCAACAGTTTTCAACACTTTTGATATTGAGTCAGCTTTTGTCAATTGATATTTTGGATGAGTTGTAGTAATGCAACTCACATTGTTGATACAGTTGCATTACTGTTTATTGATGAGAGACAGCTGTTGGGTCCGCAGGATATTCACCAGGATGTCTAGCTGGGTACCTGTTATCAGAGTTCAGTAGACTTCTTAGATTTCCTTATTGAGGCTGGTGGACCTACAAGCTGCTCAGTTTGAGATCCTGGGACTATGTACAGTGCCTTGAACACTGTTTGTGCCAACTTTAGAATGGTTCTGGGAGTGACACGAGGTTCTTTTTGGAGTTCAGTTTGCTAAGCCACGTGGACTTTCAAGCGTCCTCTTTTGTATAGGGCCCTTACCCAGTACTGTAGTCCTACAACTCGCATTCACCATTGGGTTATTAGTGTTATTTCTTTTCCTTTGTACCATGCCTTAATTGTTATGTATTTCATGTGTCCATGTTGAGAAGATACGTACCAGACCCCCCACATATTCTGTTGGGTGTATCGGTCCCCATTCAGTCTGATGCTACCTGTGAGGAGGTTCCATTATGGATTCTGGACCGCAAGGAGCGTCAATTGCGGAGGAAGACCATCCGGCTCGTTAAAGTTGGATGACAGCAACATTCTGACGAGGAGGTTACCTGGGAGCTCGAGGATATGATTCGAGCTCGATACCCCCACCTCTTCACTTGAGGTATGCGTGTAGTTACGTTCAGTATCTATACATCATATATATTGCTAATATTTGCTGATAGTAAATGCCGAAATTTGTGGATCAAATTTTTATTAGTGGGGGAGAATGTAAAATACGGGAAAAAAAATAATAATAATAAAAAAAGGATTAATGGTTAACGGGTTTAAAATCCGAAACCCATTAGGAATCCATTATTTCCCTTCCCCCCCTTGCGATTCCTTACTTCCGCCGACCCCGACGCCGTTACTCCCCTCTTCCCGAAACCGACACCCGTTTCTCTTCTCCTCTGCGTGAAATCGACATTTCTCCTTTTCTTCTTCTTCGTCTTCCCTGCCACAGCCTCTCCTCTCCTTCGTTTCGTCGCCTGTAGCCAAGGAAGCCCAGCGCGACTTTTCCCTTCACTGCCGACGTGCTGTCGCCGTGAAGATCGCCACTGTTGGCTGCCGCCGTCGCTTCTCCTCTGCACAGGCGACGCCACCGCTTGCCGCCGCCTCTCCTCCGTGCCCTAGTCGCAACCCTCAGTCGCTGCGTCGCCGTTCACAGTCCAGTGAGCCATCGCCTTCCTTCGTCGGTGGGCTAGTCTTAGGGCTTCAAACCAAGGTATCGGCTGTTGAGAATTTTGGTGGTGTGGACGGCGGGGGGAAGAACCAAAGCTGGTTTTGGATCTAGTTTCTGATTTGAGGTAAGCTTTGCTAGGACTTTGTTGGATCTATTAGGATTTAAAGACTGATTTGTTTTGCTGCTGTAGGAATTTCAGATTTGATGTTACTATACTATTGGGTTATTATTAGATCTCTTTATTGCTCTGTTGAGAGATTATGTAGGGTCTAGAAACATTAGAAAATGGTACTTGGTTAAATGGTGGTTTTCCCATGGAACCCTTTGGCTAAACAACGTTTACTCATTTTTCACCATCAAAGATTAGAACAGGTAATTTCTTATGTTATTTATATCTATTCATTCGGTTAACACAGTGTCAATAACATAGTGTTGGTGGGCATTAGTGTTAATAATCCAGTGTTAGGAAACCATGAATTAGGTATGATCATTAATAATTAGATGGGAGTCGATAGTCCATTAATTGGATTTATTAACTAAATGGGACGAATTTCGATAGATTTAATTGGATTAAATTATGGGATTTAAATTACTGTAAATTTAATACAGTATTATATTAGTAAGCATTGTATTGTTGGTTATTCTAATTACAGGACATTGAATCGGATTTCTGGACGGAGGTTCTTTTCGGATACGGATCCCTTTCTAAAGACGGGTATCTTAACCTGATATGTATAGATTACTATTACTTGCAGTAATTTTGTTTGCTTACATATGTCTATGTTGAGCATTAATCATCACTTGATATTGGTACATGCTTTTATCTGCTATTCATTTGGCATATTATCATCTTGATAGATTTGCTATTCATTTGATTATATGTCATCTTATTTCTGTTGCCTATTATTTGGAGTAGTAGATTGATATGAATTGCATGTATTTGAATCATGTACCATTTATGCATTTCTGTTTATGCTGGCCAGCATTCTGTCCACTCGGTCACGTAGTAGCAGTGACGTCAGAGTGCACAGTGGTCACCATCCTACCCACGCGACCTCACCATTTGAGTGTGATGGATCAGACAGACATAGTTCCCACGCGACCTCACATATGGGTGATGGATCTGACGGGCATTATACAGTTCCCACGCGACCTCACCATTTGAGTGTGATGGATCAGACGGGCATAGTTCCCACTCGACCTCACATATGGGTGATGGATCAGACGGGCATCAGGGTGACCAGGACATGTCATTTTTCCATGTGCATATTGTATGGTTGCATTTGCATTTGGTTGTGTTTACTGTATTTGTTTTTTTTTTTGCATATGTTTGATATGCGTACACAGGAGATCTACCTTACAATGATTGTATGGATATTACTGTTATTTCTGGTATGTATAGTTTTCATATTGTGTTAGTTTACTTATCTTATTACCATACGGTACTGGCATTTTGATTACTGGAGGTATAGTTGTTTTTACATATCTATTTGATATCCGCTGAGTTCGTTGAGCTCACCCCGTTGATTTCATTCTTTTCAGGTTGATGTCAGTCTGGAGAGCCGCCCTGCTAGTCCCTTATCGAGATGACATCATCTGTGTTGGTTTTTGGCTTTGTTAGGTTATTAGAAACTATGTTTCAGAACTTGATTTAGATCAGGTGGATTTTTGTATGTGTTTGGTTTTTTGTGTGTATCTGTTTTATACTATGTTATATTTATGGATTGTGACCGTGTAGGCTTAATTGTGGCCTGGTAGGCCTTATGACATATGTATATTCAGGGAATTGCAATTGTTACAGGGGAGATGCTGCTGAATTTTTTTTCGGGTAGCCGTCTCTCGGGGCGTGACAAGATTCATCTTGCGAAGATAAATTGAACAAAACTGGTTTAGGTCTAATTGGAAGTCGTTTGATCATTGAACCAAGTACACCAAAAGTGAATCGGTTTGCTATAGTAAACCCTAAATTTTGATTTGGTTTGGTTCAGTTCGCGCGCGATCCTGTTCAGCCCAATCTCAAATTCCAGTTTAAAATCACTGTAGCTTTTCAAAATCTTTGGATCATGACTTTTCGTCCACTTACAGACGCCGCACGCGAAGGGATCTTGTGATCCCAGTTTTCTCGATGACAGCATCACCGGCGCCCGCGTCCGCCGGTGAGAAAATCACAATCCTCGCGCGATTTAAAGGAGGGCAGTCGGTCGCGGTGAGAGCACGGTGGAGATTGGAATCCTAGCCACAATTCGGATGGTCGCCGTGATCTCCTTCCTCTTCTTCTCTGTTCACAACATGTCGCCGACTCCACCCGGTTCCACCAGTTGCATGGGAGAGAAAGAGAGCGTAAGGACGAGAAAACCCTAAATCGCGATGTCGTCGACTTGCTTCTGCCGAGAGGCTCCATCGCGCATCCGGTGCCACTCGTCTGTTGGCCGCCGTTCCTGATCGGACTTTTGAGACCACGTGAGGGTAAGCAAGCGTCGGCTTCCGCCTTCTCTTCGATTGTGACTTCTCCCTTCCGATCGCGTGAGGATCAGGTTCCTTCCATTCTCCTCTTCCTCTTCTTCTCTATTCTCGATGCACCCCTGTTCCGCTCGACTCGACCGACTACAAGAGAGGTGTCGGAACCCTAGAAGTAGGTTGCCACCGTCTGCGAGCGCCGTGGTTTAGGTTTTCTGAACAAGACTCGCGACAAGGAGGAGAGAATCACAATGGCGTTCTTCGCCGGCGTCACTCCCTCACCAGAGCACAGCGTTCTTCGTCGGCATTGCTCCCTTGCCAGAGCATAGTGGCCACCTTGCTGGCGCTACCCGTCTTTCTAATGGCGAGCATCGTTGTTGCGGCTTCTGTTGTCCCAGTTGGTCTCCACGGCGTGAGGAAAAGAGACCGTGTGTTGTCCGTTTCGATGCTTCCGCGAGAGAAAGGGAAAAAGCCTATGTTGCTTTTTGGATTCTCCCGGTGAAGAACCATAGTCGACCACAAGGAAGTGCCCTTCTTACCGGTGTTAGACACCAACAATTGATTCTTGTGAACAACGGTTGTCGAAGAAGAAAAGATTGTCGTTTTATCATTTCTTGGTGTGATTATGGAATCACTACCAGAATAGCCATCAAATTGTTACTAAAAGTTTATGAAGCTTTCAAAGAATTATTCCATCATCACTGAAAAGGGATTTCAGTCATTTGTCTTAAATCGACGATCAATAGTTGACCATCGATAACTACACAAGAAATACAATTTCCGATGACAATAATAAAACTCCGAAAAATAATCGCGACAAACGTTATTGCGTGTTTTCGGAATTAAGTTTTCTCTCAATTCGATCATTGTCGTTTGTCGACTAATACTGAAGACGGTGATGTGACTCATGACTTAGGAAGTCGTCCTGACGAGAGCTTGACATAGATCACCAGTAGAGGCGGGACTTTGACAAGGACCGCTCGATTGAGGTCAACACTGCTCGACATCATCTACGAGGTACGTGCAGAATTATTTATTATTTTAAAAATTTTAATTTCTAGTCATATCTTCTACACTATTTTATCCTGTATTTACATGCGTGTGTTGTAATAATTAATTTTAATTATTTATTTATTTTCACTGTACACGTTTTCAAAATGTGTAAACATGCACATTGCACCAGGACGATCCCAACAGCGTGAGTTTTGCGTAGATGCATTAAGACTGATTTGATTCTGAATTTCAAAAAATTTCATTTCATGGTCGAGCACGGTATTATTTTAGGTCATATAGTCTCTAAGAATGGTATCAAAGTAGATCCTGCTAAAGTTAGTGTTATCTCTTCTTTATCTTAACCCGCATATGTGTGGGAAGTGTGAGCATTCCTTGGACATGCAGGTTTCTACATATGCTTCATTAGAGATTTTAGCAAAATTACTTTTCCATTGACCCATTTGTTGCAAAAAGATGTAGTGTTTGACTTTGATCAGAGGTGCAAGGATACTTTTGCCCAATTGAAGGAAGCTCTTATATCAGCCCCGATCATTAGACCTCAGATTGGACACTCCCATTCAAGTTGATGTGCGATGCTTCGAATTATACGGTGGGAGATGTCCTGGCACAAAGAGTGGATGGAGCACCTCATATCATCTGCTACGCTTCAAAGCCTTTAGATGTTGCACTGGCAAACTACACCACCATAAAAAAAAATTTATCGATTATTTTTACTTTAGATAAATTTAGATCATATCTGCTTTGTTCTCATATGGTTATTTTTTTTGATCATGCAGTTTTAAAATACCTTCTAAAGAAATCAGATGTCAAGCCAAGACTAATCAGATGGATATTTCTGCTCCAAGAATTCGACGTGGATATGTGCGATAGGAACGGAAGGGAGAACCTAATAGCAGATCACTTGAGTAGGAAAGTTTTGGAATCTCGATTATATTAGCCTACTCTATTTCGTGATGCATATAATTTTTATAAATCTTGTGATCGATGTCAACGAACTCGGACCATAGGATGTAGGAATGAAATGTCTCAACAGAGTATGTTGTTTTATGAGATTTTCGATGTATAGGGTATTAACTTTATGGGTCAATTTCTTGTTTCTTTTGGATTTGCATATATTTTATTGAAAGTTGATTATGTTTTCAAATGGGTGAAAGTCATACCCACCAAGACTGATGATTCTTCAGTTGTTATGAATTTTGTTAGATCTCACATATTTTACAGACTTGGAGTACCTAGGGCGATCATCAGTGATCAAGGTTCTCACTTTTGCAAACAGACACATGAAGGCCCTGTTAAGCAAGTATGGGGTATTGCACAAGATTTTTATTCTTTATCATCCCCAAACAAATAGCCAAGCTGAGGTATTGAACAGAGAAGTCAAGTTGATCCTAGAGAAGACAGTGGGACCAGACAAGAAAGATTGGAGCAAAAGGCTTGAGGATGCATTGTGGGCTTATCATACAGCCTATAAGACTCTTATAGGTATGTCTCCTTACAAGATCATCTTCGGCAAAGCGTGTCACTTGCTAGTGGAGATAGAGCGCAGGGCCTATTGGGCAGTGAAAGTAGATAACCTAGACACTGACAAGGCTGGAATGGAAAGGAAACTGCAGCTTCAAGAACTTGAGGAGATTAGATTGGAAGCTTATGAGAACTCCTGCATATACAAGGAAAAGACTAAAGGTTTTCATGACAAGCACATCTTGCCAAAGGAGTTCCAAATTGGTGATAAAGTACTCTTGTATAAGTCTCGTTTCATATTCATGAAATGTAAGTTGAGATCCAGATGGGAGGGTCCTTACATTGTTACTGATACTTTCTCGTATGCATGGTCTCTTCAATGCTTTATTTGCACCTCTTTATGCAGGATCAGTGGTAGGTGTCAACTTGAAAATCATTTCAGTCATTACATGGTCTCTAGATTCTGCATTTCATCATGTTAGGTTGACATTCAATTCCAACATTTCTATAGCTTAACTGTAGTCTTATCTAGCACAATATAACCAAGACACTATAGCCATTCTGGACATCTTTCTTATAAATCTTTCATTGTTCTTCCTCGTATATTCTTCATTATGAATTTGATTTTATTATATAGACAACCCTGATTAACATGACTTTTGTACCATGGACTTCCTTTTCTCATAATGATCACTATGAATTTGATTTTTCTTTTCTGGTGTTCATATTTGATAGGGCATAATAACAAGCAAATTTACAGTTGGAATTGCAATCAACTGTGACAAGGGAATTTGATTTTGTACCATGTTTCCGTTAGCTGTGAATGTTCTATTTTCAGCAAATTTTCACTTATGACTATAAAAAAACCTTGTTAATATTGTAAAAGCTCTTGAGACTAAAATACTATTGGTGCATGGTTTGGTTAATTGTTAACTTTAGTTCTTTGGTTGTCTTACTATACTTTTTACTATTTCAGCATCTTGATATTCTTACCAGTTTGTTAATCAAATTAACATTTTATTATTCCATTGCAGGCTTCAAACTTCCATTCATCGAGGAGCTTGTTTACCATAGTTCATGGAGTAGTGTTTGTATTGTGAAACTTTGTTTTTGTTGTGATGTGATAAACTTTGTGTTAAAGATTGTGTTAAACTTTGTGATGTGATAAACTTTGTATTAAACATTGTGTTAAACTTTGTAATATGATCAGCTTATGTGATAAACTTTGTATTAAACTTTGTGTTAGTTGTATGTGAATATGTTATTGAATGTTATTTTGTGATGTGTATGTATTAGGGTTTGTTGTGATGTGATGTGTATGTATTATAGGATATAAGCGAAAAAGAGCCGAAAGTTTACTATTAGCGACGAAATCTTGTAATTTCGTCGCTAACATACGATCAGATTAGCGACGAAATTACCACATTTCATCGCTAACCTTCGAGATTCTCCGGTTGCCTATTTCGAGGTGTTAGCGACGAAATTTTGACAATTCGTCGCTAAAGTTAGCGACGAAATTTTGAAAATTAGTCGCTAACGTTAGCGACGAAATTTTGAAAATTCGTCGCTAACTTTAGCGATGAATTTTTGGGGATTAGCGACGATTATTATTTCGTCGCTAATGTTAGCGACGAATTTTCAAAATTTCGTCGCTAACGTTAATTTGCGACAAGCTTATAGCGACAAAAATAGCGACAATATATTATCGTCGCTAAGATATGTTAGCGACGAAATTATTAGGTTAGCGACGAAAATATTTCGTCGCTAAATACCTAAATTCTTGTAGTGATGGTATTGTTCAGATACAGGAGATTTCTACAGGTGGAAGTTTCAGAGTGAATGACCATTGTCTCAAGAAGTTCCATGAAGGAGTGAACGGAAGATTGGTGGAAGGAGTGAACCTGAACAACGCTATCTACCCTACTTGAAATTTGGTTTCTTGGTCCTATAAAGTCCCTCAACCATGACACCTTCTAAATAAAGAATTGGATGGATTTTCAAATCCATATTTTCCTTCAAAGTCTGGGTCTATAATGAAACCTATTCTTTCTTCCACAGCACACATGCTCTTGTACTATGCTAGCTATTTTCATTGATAATGCTAGGTGATGTTTTTGTTGCTTTCTAAAATTAACAAGGCAAATCTTGTTTCTCTCCAAATCTTCATATAGAACTCACAATGAAGATTCAAAAATTAACAAGGCACATAAATTTTTTGTACGACAAATAGAGATAAAAATGAGATCTCTAATCCTGAAATGGCTCGCGACCCCGGGCTAGCCGCCGTCGAGCTCTAGCCAGCCGTTGTCGAGCCTCGGCTAGCGGCCGTCGGGCCCCGACTAGCGGCTCGCGGTCCCTGGCGAGCTGCCACCGGGCTACGGCCTGTGGCGAACAGGGGCCAACCCCTAACACCTAGCCTGTGGCGGTTCGCTGGCATCGTGCGAGGAGAGGGGAGAGACAAGAAAGATGCAAGAGGGAGAGGAAAGGGAGAATACCAAAGGTGACGGCGGCCTTCACTCGTTGGAGAGATTCGACCGATAGCGGAGAGGCGACGGCGGCGACGATGATGTGCGGAGATCCGGAGAGCAAGCGAGAAAGAAAAGAGAAGAGGGATCGGGAAAAGAGGGATTGCGATTAGGGTTATGCCCTAAATTTGGCAACGAAATCACATTCGTCACTAAATTTGTCGCAATGAATATTTCGTCACCAATTTGACGATGAAATTTAAGTTTCATCGCCAAATTGGCGACGAAATTAACGTTTCATCGTCAATTTGACGACGACTGGATTTTTCATCGCTAAATTCACGATAAAAATATTTTTCATCACCAATTTAGATACGAATAGCTTTTTCATTGCAAATTTAGAGACGAAAATTTTATTCATTACAAATTAACGAAAAAATATATTGTCATCGCAATTTAGCGATGAATTTAACGACGAATATAATATGTTGCTAATTCTGTAACAAATTTATTTTCATTGAAAATTTTATCATAATTAATGATGAAAATATTTTTTGTAACAAAATTTGTTATTAATTTGTGATGAAAAAATTTCATCGCTAATGTTCATCCCTAATTTATCTATTTTTGTAGTGCTACATATTTGTTAACTCCGCCTATGGCGAATAAATTTTGTCATGGTCGATCTCAAGCCCATATAAAAGAATAACAGAAGAGGATTGCATTAAGTTAGCCGGCAAAGTTCAAATATAGATATTAAGTAGGAGGTTTTGAAAATTTTAAGGGGGGAGGCTTTGAAAATTTTTAGGGTTCTTGGATTTGATTCGAATGTAAATGAAGTTTCCTTGATGGATCGATGTAGCCCTCAGAATTATTACAATCAGGAAAACAGAGCCAAAATAGCACCAAACGAAGACGTGAAGAATCTCTGTCACTGAGGCGGTTCATCAATGCGTTTCCCTCTCTCCCTCAGCTTGGCGACTGCTTCCTTCATGGCCTCCTTCCTCTTCTTGCTCGCGAGGACTTTGGCCAGCACACCGCTCACGTTAGGGTCAGCCTTCTCCTGGCTGGGCTCCGGCGCCGGCGGAGGCGCCCGCCTCTTTTAGCGGCGAGTGCATTCTCCGGCGCCAGCAGAACCAGACCCACCCCGGCAGCGACCAGGCCATGCATGAGTTGCCTGAAGCAACCGCACATTTATTACAGCGAGTACTGCATCCAAATGAGACAGAGGCTTTACCTTCTACGCTTACTTAGCTTACCTTCTCTCATGGAGATAAAAAGTCGCTCCTCTCTGGGCCGCTGCGGCTGCAGTTGCGGTTGCAGTCGTCTGTCTCAGCGATGAGAAAGAGGACGAAGAGGAAGTGGGAAGAGGAAGCAGTGCCGGCACTGAATGGGCCATTCTGCCCTGCAAAGTGCTGCTCGTTTTCTTGCCTCGTAGTCTTTGATCCAAAGGGAAATTAGGCAACACAGACGCACTACAGTTTGGATAGAGCCATGGTCCACACACATCACTGACTCACTATCCATTGGCTGGGATCTGATAAGGTTTGCTCGAATGGATCAGATTGAAGAAAACAATTTTAATTTGTTAGACAATCTTTTGTTAGAGGGATTAATTTTTTACTAAATTAAATTATAAGATAATTCAACTTATCTTTGTAGAGATGATTTGAACTGATAATTTCAAGCTGCCAGTAGGGGTTGGTATTTTCCCGATCACCGGTGCTGAGTCAACTGAATGGCTGAGTGGTCGAGGATGATGTCAAGGCTTGCATTAAACGCAGTTTCCTTAAAACAGATTCGTCTCCTCCGACGGTGCTTAGAGGTCACGGCGGGCGTCTATTGGATTTGCACTTTTTCTGATTGTTGTCTTTGCTCAAGACTTGGACAGCGGACATCTGTTGGATTTGCATTTTTTCGGATTGTTGTCTTTGCTCAAGACTTGGAGTCTTATATAGAGTTTTTCATATATACGTTGCATTTATGCATC
>NW_027432761.1:0-13902 GCF_044706935.1 Curcuma longa
CGCCACTACTAAAAAATTAAGATTTTGCGGCGGTTATTTAGCGGCGGTTTTTAAAACCGCCGCTATTATCCGTTTTCCCGGCGGTTTCAATTAACCGCCGCAAAAACAAATTTTTAGCGACGGTTATTTAGCGGCGGTTCTTAAAACTGTCGCTATTATCCGTTTTCCCGGCGGTTTCAATTAACCGCCGCAAAAATAAATTTTTTAGCGGCGGTTTAAATTTGATTTGCGGCGGTTTAGTAATTTACAGCGATTTAAAATTTAATTTGCGGCGGTTTAAATTTTAACCGCCGCTATATTCTATTTTTCTGATGATTTAAAAATTATTTTTTATTTAATCAAAATAACACTAATTAGCATCGACGTGGATCTCTTAGATATCAAGGAAAGCCCTTAGCCCTTAGATTCCGATCGGACGACTCTAGCTCTCTCCTTCACGCTGTGCCCTAGCTCTTTTTCTACTCCCGCGCTCTCTTCCGCATCCCCTCGATCGTCGCTCTCTTCCCTCATCACCGTCTCCACGCATCGAGTTCCACCCGATCGCCCTCTCACTCCGACGGTCGCCGGACACCGACACCGCCACTCTCACTCCCGATCGCCGTCTTCCTCGCGCACTCCGATCGCCCTCTTTCTCGCGCACTCGGATTCGTTGTTCTTTCCTTCTTTCTCGTCGGATGATGGGCTTCAGGTAAGCATTGCTCCGACTTCTTGCCGAAAAGGTTGTATTGTTGATCCGCCCTGGAAGTTCGAATAACTTTATTCAGTTTGTTTAAGTGATTTTTACTGACTATGGCCTATTTGGGGTTGATATTTGTGAATGGAGTTTGGTTGTGTTGGGGTTTTATGTTTTACAGGCTATTTTTTTCGTTTTTTTGGTTGGAAAAATTACTTCTTGTTAGGTTTACTAGTTTCCAAGGATCAATGAGGGATAATATTCTTTTATGCGAGTTAGCTCTTGTGTGAGGAGAACTAGTTATTTGTTGTAGATTGTGGTGAAGGAGGAACTGCACTATCAAATGCCCAAGTCGTCTTCTTCGCTTTCCCAATAATGCTATTAGTATACGTATCGAGAATTTGACATTAGCTGGCATTGCATCTTACTTTTTGAAGCGCACTTGTTTTTACCATGTTTTGCGAAATACCAAAACATGCTTATCCCTCTTCCCTTCAATTACCAAGCATGCTCCTCTGAACTCTCCTGATGGACGTCATGGAAGACTTGACTCTGAAGATAACAGTAGTTTACTTCTAAATGGTGAAAGAAATGGTTTGGCGAGCCATGATCAGGATGGAAGTTTACTAGGTCCTGCAACAAGTCCCGTAGTGAGTGGAAGAAGAGACGTTAGCAGGCAAGTACGCTTATCCTTCAAATATTTATACTTTGTTGATGTTTGCTGTTTCAGCTTATTTCATCCATTTTATTTCTGTTTTTTTTGGTATTCCATACTAATTGTTAAATTTCTCATTGAACTGAGCAATCTAAGCAGTAAATGTTAATGATTGTTACTTAAAGACAATATCCATTGTTGATACAAAGAATTCATTGATCACTTTGTTACTTTGATATTGTGTAACTATGATGATTATGTTTATTTCACATGATACTGATTGGACAGCTTTTTGCAATAAATTCTCTAATTTGAACAATAATTCCATACAGGTACAAAACTTTAAGTTCATAATGTTAAACATGAAGCATAATGAATATTGATTTCTTCAATCTTGAATAAATTCATGAATGCTTCTTCTATGCTTATATGTCTTTTATCTTGTGTGGCAATTAATTCATATCTCTTGTTTTGTTTTCTCATTTCATTTTTACTTGCTACATGTTTCATCTTCTTTTGTGATCTTATGCTTATATCTAAAAAGCATAGATTTCATGTATCCAATTTCTGAGTATTTATATTCATCTTCAGGCCACTATCTGGAGCAAAATCCTTTGAAGATGATGTGGACTTAGAAGATGGTAAAATTGAAAAGGAAAGGAATAAACCTTTACGCTATGATAGACGTCTAAAGTTGAACCGAGCTTTTCTATCTGGTCTTGCATACTGCTTATCATCATGTAGCATGATACTTGTCAACAAGGTAGTGTTGTCTGGGTATGATTTTAATGCTGGGATATCGCTAATGCTTTACCAGGTGTAGTTGCATATAACCTTTATTTCTTTGCTTCTATTCTACATCATGATGTTTAGAATCTATTATCACTTCAAACAACTAAACTGACTTACATTTTAATGCAACTTCTTTGCTTGCAGAACTTTGTCCAAATTGGTGCAGAAGAATTATTTATTTATACCTAAATCACACAACTATGGATAGATATCCCAGGAAACTGTGTTTATTTTCAGCCATGTCCATGCCTAGGCGCCGAGCAATGTCCTTGTTTAATTTCAAATCTAAGTGCTGGTAGCCATATGAAACTTTGCCACACAAGTAAGGAAGCACGATATATGAGTTAGATGAGTTTTTTTATTATTGACATGTTGCTGTAGAGTTTTTTTATTGATTAGTACTGATTGTTTTTATGAGGGGATACTGTTGTTAAAAGCATCGAAGTAGATTTACCTGCTGGTGTTTTGTTCTTTAGGTTATAGTTTGTCTCTTCTAAATTTTTTTTTGTACTTGTACAGGCATGACTACTTTATAAGTTTGAAGAGCTCTCCAAGGATGACTACTTTTCAAAAAGCAACAAATTTGCAACCTGGTTGAAGGAAAAGCGAGAGATCTATTTCTAGGATTTGACATCTGAGAAAGCTAGAGAGATTTCTCAATTTTTTTGTAACCAAACAAAATTTCAATTTTTTTGTAATCTAAATTCACTGTATTTGACATCTGACAACTTTGATATCCATGTGTAATGACTCATATTTGTTTACTAGTTTTGCAAGAAATTAATACAAGTAAAATTTTCTATTTATTACAATTTTTGGTTTAATTTTTCTATTTATTTATAAAAATCACAGGCTGAAAATTCTGTAATTGCACATTCAAATCTTAAACTGCCGGGAAATTATTTTGCGGCAGTTTTAGCAAACCGCCGGGAAACCATTTCGCGGCGGTTTTGGAAAACCGCCGGGAAATTATTTCGAACCGCCGGTAAAAGAACCGCCGGGAAATTATTTTAAACCGCCGCAAAAAATAACCGCCGGGAAATCATTTCTAACCGCCACTAAATAAACCGCCGGGAAATATTTCGAACCGCCGCAAAAACAACCGCCGGGAAATCTATTTTAGTGGCGGTTATTCCAGCGGTTCTCTAAAACCGCCGCTAAAAGGTTTAACGACACCGGTATCAGCGGCGGTTTGGTAAACCGCCGGGAAATGATTTTGCGGCGGTTCCAAACCGCCGCTAAACGATTTTTAAACCGCCGGGAAATCCTTTTTTTCTTGTAGCTAGCTTTGTTGCAGATTTCTCCATTTCAAGATGTCAATTAATTAGTACGCAGCTGATAGTAATACAACCAAAACCAATGAGTTCATATAACCTTTCTTTTGTTCAGCGAGATCTCAAGCTTGAAGAACCTGACAGTGAACAATATGACCCTTCAGTCCATTGCGACCTGCAATAGAGGACCACAAACTTGCCACAAAATTTTTAAGTTGGCCTTTGCCAGCAAGGGCTTCCCACACACGCGCACTGTTTGTCTCTATGATATTTACTGGTTCTGTCACATCAACAAGACTTATGCTCATGTTGTTCCTAATAATACCCAGCTTCCCATTAAGAGAAACAAATGAGGCAGGCAGCCTCAAAGGCCTGAGAATTTCCTAGATGATTTTTGCTGTCCATGAATTTATCCCATGAGTCTGTTGCTGGTTCATAGACTCTAAGCTTGCACCCATCCCTGCAATCTGATGCATAAATTCTTCCATTCAATGAAATACTGGGATTTCTCCAACCTGTGACTATCGCACCACTAACAGTGGACCATGCGTTGGCAGTAGGTGCATAAACTTCACTCACGACCTGCCGGTGGGAATCCAGTCCTTTCAGAAACCATTTACCCTCATAAACAACACCGATAAAGGGGATAATTCCAGTGTTCATTTCAGGGATAGATGCCCATCTGTTTCTGTTAGGATCATAAACCTCAGCTGATTGAAGAGTTCTTTGGTTTCCTTCGCATTCCCCACCAGCAACATATAGGCAGTTATTGATGACACAAGAACCAAAGAAATGGCGCTTTCGAAGCATGTCTGGAACTCTGTGCCATTTGTTTGTCCGTGCATTGTAGAAGACTACGCGTCTCATTGATCCCTTTGATGGGTCTTTACCTCCAAATAGGTAGAGGTAGCAGCCACTAAGAACAGCACAACCAAAACCAAGAGCTTCAGAATAATCTGCAGGAACAGGTGGAAGTGACCTCCACATTTGATAAGTAGGATCAAATGCATGCCAGGATATCTTTCCATCACGGTCTCTCTTGATGACATAGACCCACTCCTCTGCCATCCCTAACTTTTTTCTAAGAGAGTAGAAGTAATTTCCACACAAAAGTTTGTTCCATCTTTTGCAAACTAATGGAAGGTTTTGATGTTCAACTCGAGGAACCTGAATCAAACAAGCAATAGCAAGATCATCTGGGAGACCAGGCAACAGAGGCGCTTGGTTTCTATTCCTCTCCCTGTGTGTGTTCCTCAATTTTGTTCCATTGGGCACAATTTCAGGTTGCAGACAGAGCTTAGCACCAGGAACAAATTTTCTAGCTCCTACACTGTTTTCAAACCAGCATCTACTCTACAATAGCATGATACAGAATCAACCTGCAAATTGAATTTAAAATTTGCGCTGTGATTGAAACAACTTTAATTGCATAAGAATTATAAACAAAAAAGACCAGAGGCACATAAATGAATATAATCTTGTGAATCAGATATAGTAGAAAATATGCCAACAAGCAGTATTCAAGGTGGATGCAGGCAATACTTTAAAGTATAATGCCAATGGAATATGATGAATAAAAAATAAACTATAAATTGAGAGTGGTCGTCCATAATTTAATTCAACTTGTTTGGTATTTATTTGGGAAAAGTTGTTTTTTAAAAATGCTTCACCTTCACCATAAGTATCTCTTTCAACAATAAAATTTATGAGATACCCACCAAGAAACTAAAAGATACCTTCTAGCAGTATATTTCTTACAAGATTTTACTTGAAAGACAAAATCCTACATGATCTTTGATTACACGAGCCTCTCCCAAAGTTGTAAGGGGAGGCGTAGTGTGGAATCGAGAAGAGGGCAAGAGTTTTTGCCTAAGTCGCTAACAAGAGGTGAGAGGAAGATGCTCATTGAGGGTTCCCTAAAGTAAGAGTTTATTTGGAGTCGCCATGAGATGCATCAAGGGTTTATCGGAGGTAAGAATTCCTCTACGAGATTGTCTGGGAGCTAAGGTTTCTCCCATTTCTTCCTCATCCCTCTTGATTCTTCCTCTTGGTCGGTGTGGACCACCATCACCTCAATACACCCTCAGCATTACCAATATATCTCATTTTAGTCACAAACCGACACTTCAACTCAAAATGAGATTTTAAACCTTGGTATAATTATAATTTAAGTGGTCAACATTTAATCAAGATGTCTGTACCAATTATCATGCCATCAAACATAAATATGGATCACACAATATTAAGAATAGAATCCAACAACATTTTTTTATTTTACTTTAGAAAATTTCTTTCTTTTTTAATTCTAACTACAATAGAGTATAGATTCAACTCCAGAACCTGAAGAGTAGTATCACATAAACGTGCATGTTGCTTTTAACCACTTAATGCTAAAAAGCATCTGAATTCTGAACAAGATCAAATCAAATACTATCTGTGTCTCCCCTACTTTCAACACTTAAAACTGTCTGTTATTACAAATGAAAAATTTTCATTAATCCCCACACTATACCCATTTTTTAAAAATACCCAAGAATTTTTTTCGAAGATAAATCCTCATAACTAACTCTATTATCTCAATTCTCAACTAACAAACTATGCCCCCTTGACTCCTACACGACCACCATGTTGATCCAAATAAAATAAACGATGATAACAAACAGAAATCTTAAATTTTTATGAAAACAGGATATGAAAAGATTTCCTTTAGTTAGCCCTATATGTTAAAAAACAACATGGACAATTAATTGTACGTAGGCTAGACACCACTTTACAGTGAATATCATGTGGCCACAATGTCTGATTTGCTTTTTGTCATGCTGTATATCTTCTTGTTCAGGTTGGTGACCAGCTGCCTCGTCTGATACCTCCAGTCGAGGACAATGAGCTGTCTCCTCTTCTCTTTCCTCGGGTGTCACCAGCACGTACGCACGCCGCCCCTCCCGCACCGCCACTGCCGTCGCTCGCCACCCTTCCTCCACCGCCGCCTCGTCTTCCAACCCCGCTTCGGACCACCGTGCTCCAGCACCTCCGCGAACCACCACCTCCGAAGAGGAAGTGTCGCGCAGTGGGGTCCCACGCGAGGGCTCGAGCGTATCGGAAGGCGGAAGGGATGGTGATGACGTGGAAACATGGCCGCGGAATGGTGGAGAAAGAAGAGGAGTGAGGAGGAAGAACTCTACATGGCTTGGCTTATCTGTCTGCGCGAAGAAGAGGGATCCAGCAACCTTCCATGGCTAATGCTCATGAGATTGAGCGTGTATGCATTTCTATCGTTGTGATTTGTGTGAGACTGATATATTCCTGTAGCAGTGGCCTTGTTATTCCGAACTAGGCTGGCAGAGGAATGAGTTGGTAACACTCTTCTTTAGGAAGCTGGTCGGATGCGCCAATTATTGGGCGTACAAATTATTAGTCCTGCGAGAAAATTTGAATCATTAAAACGTTGAAGGAAATTGTTACACAAATTAAGCGCTTAACCTTTTGTAAATTCAATAGAATAAAAATAGTTCTATAATTGTGAAAGGGCGTATTCGAGATTAGATGCAATAAAATGGAGGTAAAATGGAATTTGAATCCGTTACGAAGCGTTGGATGACGTACGGTTTTGCCATTTTGGTGCGGAGGGAGACGGAGGTCGAGTTCCGTTTGGATACCGGTTTGGATGGCCTTGTCTCCTCTGTGTCTACACTGTCCACATCATCCACGCTCGCTTGTTATTCCTCTCAATCAAATATCCCCTATTAGACGAGATATTTGGGAGGTGATTAGAAATCACCGGATACAAAATTTTACCTGATAATTTTAATTAATTTATTATAAATATATATAATAATTAAAATTAAATAAAAAATGATATTAAGTTAGGTGGGATAAATAGGTAAGATAGTGATAATAGATTGGATATAGTTAAATAAATAATATTATTAAATTAATTTTATTTAATATTAAATTAAAAATTATAAATAATTTTATTTAAATATAAATTAATAAAATAATTATGAGATTTATAAATATTTAATTATGATATTTTAAAGTGAGATAGTGATAATAGGTAGGATCCATAAATATTTAATTTATGATATATTTGATTATGAAAATTAAGATATTTAAAGAAAGATATTTGATTGATGAGGTAACTTGAAGATCATAAATATTTGGATGAAATATTCAACATGCCCTAAATAGTCAGTCCGTTATCCTCCTATATATACAGTTCTTGAACCGCCTCATCGGTACAACCTCTTCTAGGCGAAGGTGAGCACTTCTGCTTCCAGTTCAATCGCGCTTTGGTGATGTAATCTTTCTCTCTATTTTGTTTTGTTTTCGTCTTTTTCAGATCTACTTCTTTTGCTTCCCAGGTTAATAACTTGTTTTGACCATTGATCGTTTATTGTATTTTGTTGAATCTGCCGAGTTTGCTTTCAAAGATTGATCGATCAGATCGTCTCTGGTTAATTTTTAGGAAGCATTTCCTATTCTAGATATTTTTCCTCTGTTTTTTCGTTTCCTGCGTATTGTGATGCATTTCCTATTTTAGATATTTTTACTCTGTTTTTTCGTTTCCTGCGTATTGGACCTTACAGACCTTATGATCGCCGTTTGTCGGAACTTTTGATCTTGGCGCTGGCCTTGATGTTTTTTGGGGTTCGTCTGCTTTGTGGAGACAGTGTTAAACGGAGATTGATGCAGCACGAGCTTGCTTCCTCAACCAATGGCGACTGTCTCGGCTCTTCAAGATTGATCGTTTAGTTTCTGCCGAGTTTAGTTTTCAAAGATTGATCCGAGTTTAGTTTTCAAAGATTGATCGTTTAGTTTCTGCCGAGTTTGCTTTCAAAGATTGATCGATCAGATCGTCACTAGTTAATGTAGTTCTTGAACCGCCTCATCGGTACAACCTTTTCTCGGCGTAGGTGAGCAACCTTCTGCTTCCAGCTTATGCTCCGTCTTCAATCGCGCTTTTGTGATGTAATCTTTCTCTCTATTTTGTTTTTTCGTCTTTATCTTTTTTTTTTTTTTTGCTTCTCATCTTAGTAATTTGTTTTGATCATCGATGTGTTTTGTTGAATCTGCCGAGTTTGCTTTCAAAGATTTATTGATCAGATAATTTCTGTTTAATGTTTAATTTGTATTCTAGATATTTTTCCTCTGTTTTTTCGTTTCCTGCGTATTGCACCTTACAGACCTTATGATGCTTGTTTCGAGGCTGCAGAAATGGCTTCCTCTGAAGATGCTCGTTTCGAGATGATGAATCAATGTCAGGATCTCCTATGCAAACTGAAAATTCAACAGGCTAAACTTAAGTCAATGCTTAACTGTTCCAAAGATGAATTAGTCCTCTTTCACAAAAAGTTAAAATTCACCACCTTAGCGGCTCTACACGATCTGCTCCACAACCATAAAGAATTAGCCCTACTTCAAAAGGAGATGAATTCATATCTGAATATCGAACGCCTGTACTTTGAAGATAACTTCAGACTTATTGGAGATGAAATTGAAGCTCTTACAATCCAAATTAAGAAAGTTGACGTAATATTTGATAGGGTAACGATGGTAACAGTGGCTATAAGTTGCGTTGCAGCAGCAACGCTATGGATGTTTTCCCTGCGTAAGTGAACTGCCTGCCCTCACTGTGTGAGTCATTTTTTGATTTTGTTCTATCTTCTGCAACTCAATAATGTAATGTATTTTTTTCCGGTAGAATAAAAAATTTGATACATTAGCTGCACGAACATCTGGATTTTAATACTAAATAAATAAAAGAACATTTACATTGCATTGCAACTCGATAGTAAAAAGTACTTATTTTAGTTGATCAAAAGACACATTTGTTTTATGAAATATAATTTTTTTTTCTATTCGAATTACATCTTTATTGGTCGGTATCTGTTTGTATTATTATTATTATTATTATTATTATTATTCTAAAATCATTATAAGAATTTTTAGTTAAAAGTACTTCGACCTAGTAAAAGGCTCGAATTAGTATTAAATTGACACCAGTAGTTCCCTAAATATTTCTACCTTTATTTACTAATTTAAAGCATTTTAGAGTTATTAAACTTTTAGTTAAAAGTGTTTGATAGATTTAAAAAGTCCCTTACGGATTTTAAATACTTTTAATGATCTTCAAATTAGGGGTGTCAATTCGAATAGATCAGATAAATTTGAATCTGATTGAAATAAAATATTATTAAAAAAAATCTAAATCTAAATTTGAATTCAATTTGAAATCTTAAATCCAAACTCGAATTCAATTCTAAATCCTAAATCAAAACTCAAATTAAACCTAAATATAAATAACTGGTATAACTCGATCAACTTGAGAAAAAAAACTTTTTTTACTATTTTTAAATAATTTTTTATTTTTATCTTAATATTTTATTATTATCATACTATTATATAAAATATCTTAATTTTTTAAATAAAATTTAATTTAACTCTTACAAAATTTTCTAAATCTGGATCAATTTAAACTGATCCAAATTCGATTCAAATTTAATCCAATCTAAAATTCCCGATACTTATTCACAAATTAGATTGGATCGGATTGACGAGACATCCGAACCTAAAATGTTTCAACTAAGAAAAAGATAGTCGTAGTCAGTCACAAATATAATTGTCAAACGCTATAGCATTCATAAATAAAGAAGAAATGTTTCAACTAAGAAAAAGATAGTTGTAGACAGTCACAAATTGTAAAATACTATACCATTCATAAATAAAAAAGAAAATATTAATAAATTCAAAGGACGAATAAGTGTAATTGCATTGATCATTTGACAAGAATTTATGTGTTTTTTTAAAGATTATCAAAAACATTTTAAACAAAGCGTTTCTTTCCTTTTAATTAAAAATTTTCGTAAAATAACAGCTTTTCATTTCTTCACCAAAGTATTTCTACACCATAATCCCTATATATACATATATATCATTTGGAAAAAAGGACCTAGTTGTAAATGTTGAAACTAGTTGAGCCTTTTTGCAAAATTACAATTAAACAGAACCGAACCCTTTCTTCTCTCGGGATGGACTTTTTCTCCCTTCTCCTCCTTTTTTAAGCCTTGCACTAACCCTAGCTTTTGGGCCCAAGCCGGATTTCGCCGTCCTTAACCCCGCCGTCATACTTTGCAGTGGTGGAACGCCCTTGTAGTTAGCAACGTCGCCGCCACGCTATCCTCGTCGCGTCGCCGACACTCCATAGGGAAGACCCTTCGCCTATGGAGTTTTCCTTGTTTTCTTGTGCTTGATTTCCTTCACCTTAGTGCCGACCGCAGAGGTGGTAATAACTAGTATCCTTCATTTCTATGCTACCATGACCATTATTTCTATTCTACTATGGATTGTTCAGCAAAGTTTCCATTACCATTACAATTTTCACTCAGTAAAGCATATTCTATACCTAGCGTTGAAGGTACAACGTAATTTTATATTGATGTGGTACAAAAAGAATGAATCAATGTTTCTCATTTCTTTACTCTTTTTTTTTCCTATGTTACATTGTCATCATCTGGTTTGTCTTTGCTTATCAGATTTGCAAACCACTATAGGTCAGAAGAAAGGAACTTAGTTCTTATGCACCAGTTTCTAAGTTAAGTTATCTTAGTTGCATTAATGATTGTATTTCCATGCCAAGTTTGCTTTGTTGTTTCAGTTGTATGACCGGGTATTTATGTTAGTGAGAGCCCTAAAGTAAATCATGTGATAATTGATGTATGGACTCAATGTATCATATTCTATTTATTTATAAAGATATTTCTTTATGGTTATTATACTTACTTGTATTGGTGCCAAATAACTAAGTATAATAACGTCCTTGAGTAGATGGTTCGTATCTATATCAATCGTTTAGTTGAATCGATAGTGAGATAATATAGAGAACACTACTCTAAAACGTTCCTAGTGAGTATTAACACAGGAACAATGTTAATACATTGAGACTAGCATGTAGGTCAACATGATGACTTGATCTCACAAGTCATGGATATGAGATATTAAGCTGACACATGAGTATGCATTGGAGAATGTATACTGAATGACCCGCTATGAGAAAGTATCATGAATCATTATACGAGTGTCATATACTTTCTCATGTGGCTATTAGTATGACTATTAGTCCTTAGACCTGAAGTCATCATGGTTCCCAACATAAGAAGTTACATACTTTGGCTTCGTCAAACGTCACCCGTAAATGGGTGGACTATAAAGGCGATTACTGGGTATGTAACAAATTATGTGGAGGGATGTGAGTGATGTAGATGAGATCTATCCCTTCTATATGACGGGAGTGATATCATAGTTCTTAATAGAGTGAGACCACTAAATGCATGGTCATGCCCAAATGAGTCAACATGAGATGTTGAGCTCATTTGATTGGAGTGAGTTTACTTGAAATTCAAGACATAGATTGATTAGAGGATGACACGGTCTATGCCTCGGTTTGATCAATCATGATATCAAGGATAGAAGGGCATGGTTACATATTGTGAGAGTCACAATTAGTAGTCACAAGGTGATGTTGGATCTCAACATTCTTGTAACTTGGGTAGCAATGATGTGTTGCTAGATACCTCTCATTGCTTATGTCCCTAAATGAGTTGGGCATTGCCAACGTTACAAGAACCTATAGGGTCACACACAAAGGACAATTAGATGGAGATTAAGTTAATTTGATGAACCAAGAGGATTAGATTCATGTGATGAATCAAATCGGGTTAAGTGTAATCCAAACTGGACTAGTGGAGTTGATTTGATCAACCTTGGAGATTAGAAGTCAAGTTTGACTTGACTTGAGAAGGAAGACTTTATGGTCAAGTTTGACTTGATTTGAGGGTCAAGTTTGACTTGACTTGAGGGTCAAGTTTGACTTGACTTTGTGTCACATCATCATCAAGTTTGACTTGACTTTATGCCATGTCATCATCCATGTTGACTTGACTTATGCCACCTCATGGTCAATGCTTGACTTGACCAACTGACTTTGAGTTAAGGTGGCATAAATGGTGGCCTATGAGAATGCTCCACATCATCATCGGATGCCACCTCATGGGGGTTACAAATGAGTTGTAACTCATGGCATTTATGCAAGTTTGTGTAACCTCCCTTTGGCTTTTATGTGGCCGACCACATTATTGTGGTGGATGACCAACGAAATTGTTTTTCCTCATTCATTCTCATTCACTTCTTCTTTCTCTCTTGCTCTTCTCTTCTCCTCTCCTCCAACTCTTGGCCGAAGTCCTAAGGAGTGCTAGCACACTCTAAGCTTTCGGACTCCATCCAGTTGTCGGTGTGGATACCATAGAGAGGTGTTGCTTTACACATTCGAGATCCGACTTGACTTATGACACCTCATGGTCAATGCTTGACTTGACCAATTGACTTTGAGTTAAGGTGACATAAATGGTGGCCTATGAGGATGCTCCACATCATCATGGGATGCCACCTCATGGGGGTTACAAATGAGTTGTAACTCATGACATTTATGGAGTTTGTGTAACCTCCCTTTGGCTTTGATGTGGCCGGCCACATTATTGTGGTGGATGAATGAAATTGTTTTTCCTCATTCATTCTCATTCACTTCTTCTTTCTCTCTTGCTCTTCTCTTCTCCTCTCCTCCAAGTCTTGACCGAAAGTCCCTAAGGAGTGTTAGCACACTCTAAGCTTTCGGACTCCATCGAGTTGTCCGTGTGGATACCATAGAGAGGTGTTGCTTTACACCTTCAAGATCTGACATACACTAGCACGCATTGAAGGTAAAAAATTATTTTCCCCTTGTAGATCTAGAGTAGATCTAGGAGTTTTAAACATGTACATGAAAAATAATTTTTTAATTCTTCGCACGGATTCGGTGGCATGAGATTTCTGAGGTTTCCGAAACACAAAAGTGATTTTTACGGCTTGAAAAATCCAACAATTTATTACTTGTCAATTAACTAGACTTTAGGCATAGACCCGGTTGTCTATATGTGGGAACTTGATCGCCTTATTTTGCACAGTAAAATCATATTTTAAAATAGGATTACCTAATTTATGGCATTACGAGTGTTTGCCCTGTAAATGTTACCCAATCTATGACAAGGTTGTCCTACTAAAGCTTTATGTTCAAGATTGATTAGGGTTTATGATAATAAATGAATTCTAGTTTCATTATATGTTAGGAAAAAAATACAAGCTTCTATATAATTGCTATATGATAATCCTAACATATGGTGAAGAGGTCAATTTAGTTGAAGAATCATTAATTACATATATTTCCTCTAATGATGGGGATTTATATAGTTGTGTCCAAGGCAATGCATGTTTTATCATGTCATTGGATGACAGTGGTCAAAGGGAAAAATAATAATAATAATAATTTTCTCTCACGGGGTGGATTGTAGGTCGTTCACCCTAGTCTTATGTGAGGCACCTCATAGGATGGATTGCAGGTCGTTCATCCTGTATATATATATATATATATACTTTTGTAAGGTTTCCTATGGGTGGATTGCAGGTCGTTCACCCTATTT
>NW_027432762.1:0-3659 GCF_044706935.1 Curcuma longa
TTAAATTATTTTCTAATTTATATTCGAGAGATTTATATTTAAAGAGAGAGTAGTCTTCCGCTTAAGCGAAGCCTCAACTATTAAATTAGTTGTAGTTGATGATCTGGTAGATTGAAAGTGTTTTTAAGTTAATTCATGATTGAATTGATCAAATAGTCAATTCAAGTTAATTAACCAACGAATAAAATATTTATTTTTGTGTCTTAGGCTAAGTAGATTGAACAGTTAACTAATGATAAATTCTTAGATAGCCATTGATTTGACAAATTGAATAGCAATAATCAAATGACCTAAGGGCTATAGGAAAATAATCGACTGAAGTTGAAATCTAATTAATTGAGTAGTCATTAGTAGACTAAGTTGTTGTAATTAGGAAAATAGTCAATTGATGATGAATCTAGTAGACTCTAGTAGACTGATTATGATAGAAAATAGATAAGAAAGTGAAAGTTAAAGAATTGAAACCTATAAAAAGTGGACCAAGATGAGTGATTTGGAGCTAACATTTATCGAATATCTTTGTGATCATTAGAGATCTCTTGTACTCTCTTTCTCTTATTCTCTTAATTTTTAAGCCTCCATAATAATCATCTTGTAAAGATCGGTAAGAGGTTTCTTTTAACTCTAGGACTATGAGAAGAAGCAAAGCTATTGGAGCTTTTAGAAGTGACTCGCTAAAGAGTCATATGTCGTGAAGTGTAGGAATGAGGGTTCTGAACCATATTATATAACACTTTACTAAGCTACTAGCAAGAGTTTAAATTAACATCGTAGGAAGAATCACCATTCACACCCCCTCTAACTATTCATCCATTCAACACAAAGGTCCTAACATCTCTCACCAAGGAGAACTCAACTTTGTTGAGTGGGGAGGTGAGACGATTCAAATCATGTTTGGCAGCGCAATACATGGGTGCGAAGTGGTGGTGCCTTACTATATGGATTGAGCAATTGCCACTTCAATTCTTCAAGTAGCTCAAGGACAAGCACCAAAGCTCATCCTTGATGATCCCAAGTATTTTTAATCTTGATGTTCTTTCAATGGTACATTATATTTCACATCATGTTGAGTTGAGTTTTATAATCCTCATTACTTAGTGTGATTTTTTCTCTTGATATCGACCTAATTTTCACTAATACTCGAAGTAAAACTCTCAGTTGACTCATATGAACGAGACGTACTAGGTAAGAGAATCAAATCAATGAGTTGATGGAGCTGTTGACCTATACATAATTTCCAAATGAACTAGGACAAGATTGAATCTCAGTTGTTTTTTTTGGACAAAAATCAAACGAACATTCCTTTATTTCTAAATCATTTAAGGGATGCTCTACTTTGATTTTTTATCAAAAGGGTATCCTATCTCACTATTCTGTCATGTATATTTGTCCAAATGCCCTCCAGTACTGTTCAATACTATTATTTCCCGTCTAATTTTTACGTTGTAACAATTATAATTTCGTAGCTGCTACAACACGACTTAGCTCATTATTATAGTAGCTAAGCAAATCGTAACGCTACAACTACAAAGTTGTAACAGTTATGATTTTGTAGTTGTTACAACTACAATTGTTTGTAGTTATAACAGTTACGAAACCATAATTGCTACAATACGATTTTGTCATAATATATCAAAGGGTATTTATGTCATTTTACAAGGGAGTTGATGGGGTGGGTTGTCTTGTTAATATAAAAAATCAAAATGAGACACTCATTTGATGATTTAGAAATATAGAAGTGCCGCTCCCGGGACATAACTGAGTTGGTTACGACGGAGCAGACTTGCAGAAGAGGACAAGGGTTCGAATCTCGACGAAGTCGAGCAATACCCTCCTCCGTCGTGACCAACTACAGTTTCTCGATTTACCTCCTCACAGATGGTCGTGAAGTCAACCGTATGGGGCCGCTAGGGTGGCGGATTCCACCTTTTTGCAGAAGAAATATAGAGGTGCCCTTTTAAATTTTGTCCTTATTTTTTGAATATCCACTAGGCATCTTAGTAAGTTCCCCAAACTATGGTTAACAACCTCATTCTAGGGAGCTTATATAAACTACAAATGTCACAACCATGCAATCTAACAATTTTCCTAAAGAACAATTCGGCTATGATGCATCATTTGTTTTATTACATGGAATAAGATATGTCATTATCAAAATTTGGTCTACCGCTACTAAAATAGAGTCGTGACTTCGGTTAGTCTTGGGCCAACCTAAGATGAAGGTCCATGCTAGAGATTCCAAGGATCGTGGAGAATCGATAGGCATGTAAAGACCTATGTTTTGCTTGGTTGTCTTTGTCGTTTAACATGTAAGTGTTCAGTTAGATCATGTGTGCATTTTTAAATAAGAAAATCTTTAAGTGAAATTGTTGGAATGCTCAAACACACATAAATAAGAATCTATCTCTTACCACAATCAATGAAATCAAGATGATTCTCATCTTGTCCCACAGAAGTAAGTTTATTTGGGGAATTAGTTCCCTTACCAAGAAGGTCATTCGGTATTGTAATTTAACACCCTTCTACATGTCTTAGGGCAGGTTGATATCATATTTAACACCCTTCTACATGTCTTAGGACAGGTCGTGGAGGGACGTCTAGGATGAGCGTTATTGTTAACTGACAGAATTCACATATTTCCACAATAGTATGATATTACTCACTTTGGACTTAAACCCTCATATTTTTATTTTTAAATTTTTCTTAAAAAATTCATACCAATAGAAATATCTTCCATCTAATAAACTCATAATCTTTTCTATATATTTTTAATATAGTATTTTGATTGTAATCCTAATGGTTATCATCTTTTTTGCAATACAAGATGATTCTTATCTTGGACATTTTGGAAAATTGTTCCAAAGAAATGGTCATCTTTGAGATGGTCAAATCCTACCACTAACATGTTCATAGTGCATGTATAGCATGGCTACAAAGTGACTCGGTGCACTAGTAGATCTATTTTCCACACGGGAACAATGTTTCAAGACAAACGTGTATTTTTGGAGGAACTCGACCCCTAGCATGGTTGATGTTTATCTTTCTCTTCTTCTTGTTCTCTTCTTTTTTGGACACGTGGCATGTTTTGAATTGTTTTCAGTCTTAACTTCAAATTTCTAGTAAATCCTGAATTAGACCGACATCTACTATTCCACATCCAGAACGCGCCCTTACTCACTCCATTCGGGAGAATTTACTTGTTTGCCAGATTTATTAGACTTTCTGTTTAACCTCAATTCTCGACCCTCAAGATTTGTTATTAGACAACTGGTTCACCTGACCTGCTTAGACTTCTCACCAATCAATTGGTGCACCTGACCTGTCTGGACTTCCCGCCATGCATTTGATCCACCTGACCTGTTTGGACTTTCACTTGGTGCACTTGATCCTGCTAAGACTTCTACCTAGTCTTCCAGACTAGGATTTTCTTTTGCCTAAACTTCATACTAGGACTTTCCTTTGCCTAGACTCCACACTAAGACTTTCGTTGTCTAATCTCAACTAGGACTTTCCTATGCTCCTTGCATACTTATATAAACATATCAGTACAAATCACATATTTAACTTGAACTTCGTACCATCATCAAAATCAAAGTTCGATCATCTAGTACTCTCTGCACCAATAATATTTTCTTTAAAACAAAATCTATCGAAAACTT